>NC_090443.1:228562586-228660596 GCF_031143425.1 Pleurodeles waltl
CAAAATTGTGGGCTCTTGTTGGTTAAATGGGCAATTGCAGTTCCTTTGTGGCTGAGCCACTCATGCACCCACTCACAGACCCACTCAAAGACTAATGTACCCACTCACAGACTCACTCAGAAACTCATGCACTCATTCAAAGATACACTCAGAGACATATGAACTCAATCACAGAGACACTCAGAAACTCATGCACTCACTCACTGATGCTCTCAAAGACTAATGCACTCACACATAGGCCTACTCAGACACTTATGTGCCCACTCACACACCAACCTAGACACTCACACCTACTACACACATACCTACTCTCACACCCAGTCAGACACTGTAACACCACTCTCAAACCCTGAGACAGCCCACAGCAAACCTGCCCACTCACACACCAACCTAGACACTCACACCTACTACACACATACCTACTCTCACACCCAGTCAGACACTGTAACACCCACTCTCAAACCCTGAGACAGCCTCTCACACCTATTTTCACACTCAGATAGACAGGCCCTGTGGCCAACACCCTCGGCATATGGTCCAAGGGCGTGCGTGGTGCAGAGTGATAAGGGGTTAGCCTCAGGCAGTGGTTGGATTAACGTATAGTAATTAAAATACTTTACATTAAAAAACATAGAAAATTCACTAAAAAAACAAAGGTTACAGGGATTTTGTACTTAGTAAAAAGAATATAAAAAAACATAGAAATTAGATGAAAAAAACAAGAGGGACAAGGACATTATAGCTAGGTTCTGAAATTACTCCTACAAAACCATAGAAATTCAGCAGTTATAGCTAGAGAAATGTCAAGTAACTATAGCTCACACCCTGAGGTAACTATAACTTACTACCTCGTCATGCACTGCTAATTATCCATGATATTAAAGAACTCATGACAACTTCTGTAACATTATTAAAAATATAAATTAATGAAGAAAAACCTATGCACAGTTGGAGCACAAGATATAGTTACCTCAGGGCACAAGTTATAGTTACTGGAATTTCTAAGGTTTTATACGAGTAAATTCAGTACTATAATGTGTGTGTGTGTGTGTGTGTGTGTATGCATATATATATATATATATATATATATATATATATATATATATATATATATATATATATATATATGTATATATATATATTTATATATATATATATATATGAAGATGATGAAGATAATTAACAAGAAACTTGACCAACCTGTAGCCAATCATTTTAACCTTGTGGACCATTTACTATCAGATTTGAAGATTTTCCCTGTGGAACATGTTCTAAAGGAAGAATTACTGGACATCAGAGAAAACTTCTGGATGTACCGTTTAAAATCACTGCATACACATGGACTGAACATCACTGACAATCCCACTTGATTTCAGCATCTCTGAAGAGTTCTCAGAACTGCATTGATTCCACATTCCAATTGGAATCTTCACTCATGATGCTTTTTGAAAATCCAGCAGTGTCAGCTGTGCAGCCACTGAACAAACCATCTTATACTACCTGAGGAAGGTGGAAGCTGAAACCATCTGTTTGAGTCACTCCTTTCTTGGATGTTACATTTTCTTGTGATCCATTGCATCCTTTGGAATCCAGATTTTTGCCCTGGCTGGCTGTTGTTTTCTTGTGATCCTTCATCTTCTAGTGTACTGTTTTTGGATTACAAACCTGTATCCTCCATGGATCCGACGCTTAAGCCAGAAGCAACCACCAGGTCAAGAACAAATCTACATCCTAGATATGCACTGTTCATCGAGGAGAAAATCAGTAAGTGCCAATTTACAATAGCACATTTACAGATCTATAAGAAACTTAACATCTATCCCATGGCGTTGGAGATTAAATCTAAGCCACCTTTTAAACTAAGTAACTGTGAATGATCGGCTTCATGGAATATTTTACTGCATAACTCATCAATGGCCCTACTATTAGAATATGTTAATGTAACTATTCACAAAATGCAGATGCTTAAAACAAAGCTACAAAAAGAATTGGAACTTTTAAAGAACACAAAAAGTGACTCTGAAGTGGCACACATACTGCAGACGATTGCAGAAGTAAAAAAGATCACAGCAAGGAATGCTTCTGAAATGAAGTCTGCAAAACTGAAAAGAGACATGTTAAGATTTCATATACCTCCTCTCCCAAATTACCACTTCATAAATCATTCTGTTTTTGGAGATTCACTTGTCAGTGTATGTCCCGTGGGTAAACAGCATAAAAGAAACAGAAGATTTCTAAGACAAAAAAGACTGCAGCTACAACCCTTCCAGACATCAGATACAGTTATTGACTTAACTGAAGGGCTGCTATCACCAGTTGAATTAAAACTCTTGAACAAAGGCCTCTATATCTGTCCTGTACCTAAGGAGCATAATACAGCCAACATGAAAAGAGAACTAAAAACATTTGAGAGAAGATGCAGACTCACAGAATACTTTAACTATAATTCTGATGTTGATCTGCCAAGCTACCTTCCAGATCCATTTAAGAAGTTTAGCCATCCCAATTCATATACTCCTCAATGTGGAAGAAACCCTGTTCTTGATACATATATGTTATCCATTAACAAACTCATCAAAGAATCAACACCTAAAAGGATTTTTGATAACATTACCAGAGAGGAAAGAAAAGGCAGACAAAGGTGGTGCAGTGGTTGCCATGAAAGTATGTGATTATATTGAGGAGGGAATGAGACAACTGATGGATACCAACACTTACAAACCTTTAGAAACTGATCCCACAGAAGACTTGAACAAAGAAATCAAGAACATGGTTGCAGAGTACAGGAGCATAAACCTCATTGATGAAACAACAGCAGATATACTTGTTCACCCCAAACCAAGGCCTTGGAGATTGTACATGCTTCCCAAAATTCACGAAATGAACAATCCTGGCCGCCCCATCATCTCTGGCAATGACACAGCCACTGAGAGACTATCTTTATTTGTCGACCTGCACCTCCAACCCATTGTCCAAGAACTTCCATCATTTGTTAAGGACACCAGTCACTTTCTTCAGATTATTGAAACATTAAATCAAACCAACACATTTGATGATGGCACTCTTCTGGCTACATTTGATGTTACATCATTATACACCAATATACCACATGATGATGGGCTTATGGCATTATCTGAAACTCTTAATAAAAGAACTTTGAAAAAAACATCAACAAATGTGCTTACCAACTTTGCAAGAGTTATCCTTAAATCCAACAATTTCACCTTCAATGGTAAACACTATCTGCAGATACAAGGGACATCCATGGGCACTCGGATGGCTCCTTCCTATGCAAATATCTTCATGGAGGACTATATACTTGCGAGTACTAACAACAAACCACTGGTATGGCTACAATACATTGATGACATATTTATAATATGGAATGCAGGAAGCAGAACACTGGAGCAATGTACAGCTTTTATCAACAGTATCCATCCTACCATCAAATTCACTGGCAGCAATACTAAACAGAAGAGTAATCTCCCTTTTCTGGATGTGTTACTCACCATTCATGAACTAAAAATTATAACTGATCTGTACCACAAGCCTACAGATGCTCATTTGTATCTAAACTGGACTTCATGTCACCCACGGCACACTAAACTCAGCATCATCTACAGCCAAGCACTCAGAATAAGACGAATCTGCAGCAATGAAGACACTTGTAAAAACCATCTACAGGAGCTTGTTACATTATTTAAAAAGCGAGGCTATCCTCTGCATATTATTCTGCAACAAATTGACAAGTCTTTGCAGTTACTCAGGGAAGCACTTATTTGGAATACCAACAGAAGAAACAAAAGTGACAGAATGCCATTTGTGGTTGACTATCATCCATCAGCTCCCAACTACAGAAATATAATACAAACAACTTTTCCCTTACTATCCACTTGTGAAAAATTACTTACTGCAGAGCTCCCAATTTACGATCGCTTATTGTGAGAGCCAAACTTAACCAAGCTGTAACGAATGCAGGAGTTCATTGCTGTGATTCTAAAAGGTGCATCACATGTGAATACCTTTTACAAACATCATCAGTAACTAGCTCTGTTACAAGAAGGACCAATGGAACAAGACAGCATCTTACATGTCGATCATCATGCATTCTTTATGTGATTCATTGCCAATGCCAAACCTGTAAAAAACAATATGTAGGCCAAACTGTGAATGATCTCAATACACGATTCAGGAACCACAAATCAGCAATAATTAACAAGAAACTTGACCAGCCTGTAGCCAATAATTTTAACATTGTGGACCATTTACTATCAGATTTGAAGATTTTCCCTGTGGAACATGTTAAGAACGGAAGAATTACTGGACATCAGAGAAAACTTCTGGATGTACCATTTAAAATCACTGCATCCAGATGGACTGAACATCACTGACAATACCACTTGATTTCTGCATATATGAAGAGTTCTCAGGACTGCATTGATTCCACATTCCAATTGTAATCTTCACTCATGATGCTTTTTGAAAATCCAGCAGTGTCAGCTGTGCAGCCACTGAGCAAACCATCTCATACTACCTGAGGAAGGCGGAAGCTGAAACGTTGTTGTAGAAATATATTTTTGTTCTTTGGTGAGATCATCTGTTTGAGTCACTTCTTTCTTGGATATATATCTATATATATATATACTGATTTCTATTTTTAAATAAATGCACCAATGTACTTTTTCCAAGTATACCATGTGCTTTATCCAAAATCAAGGTTCAAAGTGGCAGGGCGATCCACATTCTCCATGGAGTGGGAGAACAAAGATTAAAACAGATGTCTGCAGTGTATGAGTGTATGGACGGTAAATGCCATACTACACTGAAGGGCAGTCAGATATTTAATGAATGGTAAATGCCATGCTACACTGAAGGGTCACTGCCACATTGAGCTTTAATTCTGAATAAAGCACATAGTATATTTGGAAATCATGCAATGGCACATTTCTTTAAATGTGTAAGCAAAAATATGCTCCTTTCCTGTGGTGCCAAAACTGCCCTCTCAGGGGCTGAGGTGCTCATTCACACTGAATCTGACTTTGTTTTGATATGCAGAATGTGAGCCTCACCCACCCGCATCCACAATGGAAATGAGAAGATTTACCCTCATTTAAATGCATGTGGAGGTGAGCAAGGGATGTGAGAGAGTCATTTTTCTCTCCTGTAGATTTTGAAAAAATGGACATTAAAAAGACATAATTTGGGCAGTATTGCTGGTGACACCCAGTATGGGATGAGAAGGCTACGACCCAGGGGGCCTTGAAGTTCCCCCTGTGGTCCTGTTACTCGAGAAGGAAGAGAGGGAGAGAGCATCACAGTCAGGTGTCACCTAGGGCCTAAAGGTTAAGATCACAGACCCTGGTACTGAAAGTTGAGGGTTCTACACCAGGTGTGCCTGTGGTCATTTTCCTTCTTTAATGTCTTTTAACTTTCAAAAAGTTTAGGGTTCATATTGAAAGGTGATCTAACTCGTTTTAATTATCAAATACATTTTTCTTTTCAATTTGTCCAGAAATATTTCATTCTAAGTATTTAATTCATCAAAGCATAAATTAATCTCTCTCTCCCTCTCACTTTCTTTCTTTATCCCTCTCAAGTTCTCATTTTTATCTCTTTCTCCCAAATACACACACACTCAGACCCTTATACATCCACTCACAAACCCACTCACTCATGCACCCACCCACTCAGACCCTCGTGCACCCACTCACAGCCCCACTCAGAACCTTACACACCCACTCACAGACATACTCGGACTCTCAAACAGCCACTCACAGACCGACTGAAACCCTCACGCACTCACTCACAGACCCACACAGACACAGACTCACCCACAAAGACACTTATGCACCAACACTCATACCCAGGCAGACCCTCTCTCAGCCACTCTTAGCCCCGGATACACTCTTTCACACCTATTCTAGTACCCAGAGAGACCGGCCATTGCCACTCCCACAGCACACAGCCAAAGGGCCATGTGTGATGTGGGGTTGGGTGGTTAGGAGGTTAAGGGGGTTGGCCACAGGGTCTGGCCGCACACCAGGCCTTGCATACAACCCCACCACGCATGGCCAAAAGCCGTGCACAGTGTAATGTTGTGTGCTTATAGGGGATTGGCCAGGCCCTGTGACCCACCGCTGAAGTGCACGGCCAAAGGCCTTGCGTGGCAGTGGTTGGTTATTAACAAACAATGATGAAAATTACTATACGTTAATCAAAACATAGGAATTCACTTAAATGACAAAGGTTACAGGGACGTTGTAGTAAGGCTCACATTTCAAATGTCAAAATCATTTAAATTTAACTGTCATGGTTAGATTTAGCTCAAGTACCTATAACTTATGCCTTAAGATACTTATAACTCATGCCCTCACCATGCACTGCTAATTACCCCTCAAATTACGGTACTCATGACATCTTTCAAAACATCATTGATAATATTTATGAAAAATATTTGCAGTAAAAAGTTTGACAACAATATTTGATGCCATTCTGGTCTCTTCCCCTATGCTGGGTCACAAATTTGCTTCCATGCACCAATGCAGGCATCCTTGCATCATGGTGCAAAGATGCCTGTGTGCAGAAATTATTGTTTTTGTGCAGGAAGGGGAACCACAAAAACAATCACAAGAGGTATTTCCTTGTATTCCTGCAAAATGTGGCACACCTAGAAAGAGGAAAAAATGGGTAGAAATAAAGATATTTCTCCCAGTTGCATTACTCTTAAGCCATCCCTGAAGTGCTGTAGGAATTGCATATTACTAGACTTGTAAATCTGAAAATGCGTCACATTCCTTTTTGTACCATGGCTGTTGCGTGGGAACACCCTAAGCAAAGCCCAGTGGAATGCCCTTTTCATGCAATGTAATGCATGAAAGGGGTCCATATTTACAAGGCCATGAAAAGCCATGCAAAGTGGCTTTGCGTGACCTTGTGAATATGGACTGGCACACTGTGACACCGGAGCGTAAAAAAAATTATGATCTGTGGCAAAGTGGGCCTCAAGGTCCTCGTAAATGAGGTCCAGAGTATGCCAGCTTGCTATCTTTTGTTTAAAAAAAGAGCTCTAACGAAAAACATGGAGTGGTTTGTAAGCACGAATTGTAGCACAGGAAACATGGATGCAAATGTATATAGTATTTCTTAAAACATATTTATGATTATATTGCTTCTCTCTTTTTGGTCTCTCTGTTTTGCTTGCATGTAATGTTCACCTACATTTATAGTTTCTTCTACTTTTATGTTTATCTTCATGTGACATATATATGTACATGAATGGAATTCTTATAATTCTGTATAATACTTAAACCACCTTAAAAAAAGCCCTAGCCCTCTATTCCATTGTGAGATCAAACACTTGTTGGCTGGCCTAAGTTATCTGCTGCCTCCTTTTCCTTTGTTTTCACTTAAAATCAAATAAACAAATGTGATGATTAGTACGTAATCTCTAACCATTATTTCTCTTGAGGAATATCAAACCATATGTTTATTACTATTATTGTTGTTATTATTAGCATTATTTTTATAAATAGTATTATTGAGAGTTCTTTACTCTACTCACAAGACCTGAGCAGAATTTACTAAACTGCTTAGAGTAAGTTGACCATCTTTTAACTTCTATTCAGCTCCTGATTATTAATAAAACATGTATAAAACATTCATAAAACATCTAAAAAACATTAAAGTGCTGAGCATTGGTTAAATGTATTGGTACATTACACATAATCATTGTTTTATGTTCAAAACATTCGCAAATCATGTGGAACTACACTGAATTGTTTATTCATATGGCTTTTAGATGTATTCAAATCTAACATGTTTTCTGATATTGATTTACTTACAATATACAACTCAAGATAAGATTGGAGAAAAGGTTTCCACCTCAGTCAGCAAATTAACAAATCAGCAAGTGAGGTGAATTAATTTGACAGATAAACCTAAAACAAATGCTTTACTACACATTCTTACCCCTACTTTTGAAAATAATGTTTTTGATAATATCCGGGGAGCACATAACAGGCTTGGGCAGACACATACTATATGTAAAAATAGTTTCTGTACCTAGCCAGAGAGCCTAAAGGTGTACGTTGACTACTAGTGGGGCCGTATTGGAGTCACGTCGTTAATTGGAGACATACCAAGTCTTCGCTTCAAAAATGCATCCTGCATGCATGATGGAAAATATGGACATTTGGCCTGATTTAGATATCGGGTGATGGATATCCCATCCACTGAAATCTAAATAGCATTGTTTTCTATAATATTTAGATTTTATTGGATGGGATATTCGTCACTGTTGCAGCAAAGGAACCCCTCTCCAATGATCTAAACCAGGCCCATAGCTCACAATAAATGAAAGTCCGTTTGTTGCTTGGTTCAAAAGACATTTGAGGCACACAGCATTCCTCTCTAGAGGCCTAGAAGACTGTAACCCAAAAGTTTGATAAGATTCTAATAAGTAGGCCCTCCATGCACAAGTACAGTAGAAGTTGTTGACTTCCTGAGAGCACATATTTGTAAGTGAACCTGGTTCAGATAAAAATAAAGAATGTAAGCATTTTAAGAAGGCAGCCTGTCACACTAGAGTCTGCCCTTGGAGGCCAAACTCTAATTGAATTTCAGCCTGGCAAACATTCTTGGGATTTCTGGACACAGATATAATTGCCTTGATTTGCAGCCAATCCCATAAATTAGCATCTTTCCCACAGAGAATAACTGAACAGTAGGACAATGCTGGAATTAGTTTAGCAGACATAATATTCAGAAGATGATCATAAGGAGGGCATATACATTTTCTTGAAGCGGTATGAATGCAAGGATGGAAGAATATGTTTTAGCTCCTAATAAATTAAAATGCCATCTAAACGAGTTACCAAACAAAATGCCAAGATACTTATAGCTCTTAACCAATTCGATTGGCTTTCCTCTTGAGTACCAGTATTGTGCTTTGGCTGTATGTGCCACAAATGACATGATTTTAGTTTTCCTAATGTTAAGCTTAAGGATGTTAAGTGATATCTAATCATCAAGGTAACTAATTAAGCACTGAAATCAATCAATCAATCAATAGTTTATTCGGTCCAAATTTGGACCATTTGAAAAGTAAAAAGTAATATATATAAAAAGGACATTGACAATTAATACAGGAAAAAAGTTCATAAAATGACATAAAAGGTTTCAAAAATAGTTAAGACAAGACTCACAAAATAGTCTCTAGATCCTACCCTATGCAAGACGCTAAATGCTAAAATGATACTGATCAGTTGTTAAAAGCATAAAAGGCATTTTAAAACGGGTTAATACAATAAAAATAAGACCTAAAAACTACATACAATAGCTCCTGTTAGCAAAAGTTTACAAAAAATCAACCAGTGGAAAATGATGCCCTAAGTTAATCAGTTCTATTGAATGAGTTGATCAAGTAGATTGAATCTTACCATTTGTAAACAGGGTGCTAGTTTGCTAACTTCTAGACTGTACTTCAACCGGTGGATTAAGATCTGTAGTGATCCTACTGCGGATTTTCCATGCTGCTGCCAAATATTTAGAAACAGAACTCACTATCAGCATGGAAGTATCATATTTACATATTCTATATGCACTGTTACGATTTTGTATTGACAGTGTTTTACACAGAGGGGTAATCCACTTCCCTCGGGGGCATTTGTACAAAGGACAGAAAAATAGGACATGCTCAGAAGTTTCCTTGCATAGATGGCAGTTTGTGCATTTGTCAGATAAGGAACTATTGGTCGACCAGCAGGATGTGAAGCTGTTGACTGCCAATGTTCCATATCTGAACTGAAGTAATAGAGAACGAGCACGGGCTGGTATAGGGAGATCCAGGAAGCTTTCAGGCAGAGGTTCGTGCTTAACCAGCAGGAACTCTGCTGTCAGCCGACCTAACCCATTTAAGCCGAGAGATTCCTCATGGATCTTTTCCCAATAACGGTCTTTAATCAAGCGTTTAGCGTTACCAGGAATCATCTCGGGATTCTCCCAATAATGGGATAGATTCAGTTTAACCCAGGCTGCTTTCATCTCCCTTAGCCATCGTACTTTTTCCCATCCATAGCAAGGTGCCAATAATTCTTTAACTGCTAACCTGAAAGGTTCGAGTTCATCTGTTTTCCATAGTCTGACCCAGTACAGAAGTGGTCTTAAGTATGCTGTGTCTTTAATACTATTTAGACCCAGGTCCAGTCTTAGGGGGAGCATCGGCGTACCCTTCCCTAGTCTAGATATGTGTCTAAGGAAATTATTTTCTTTAACTTGAAGAGTATCCATTTGTCTGTAAGATCCCCAAAAATCCGCTCCGTATAGGGCCGCGGCGCGGATTTGGACTTTGTATATTTCAGAGATGAGGGTCAGAGGGGGACTTGTTGCAGTGCTAGCTTTGCGTCCTATCACTCCACATCTTTGGCTGATTGTTAGTGCCCCTTTCCTTATAGCTGCATCCCAGCTGCCCTTATCGGATAGTCTGATGCCCAAATAATCGTATTCAATTACCCTCTCCAGAGGAATTGAATTTATCTTTATATTTGCTCTGAGCTTCTTGTTCGGGGGACTATATATCATGAGTTTAGTTTTCTTGAGATTTATGTCTAACCCGTAATCTCTGCAGAATACACCGAACTGATTAACCAGATTCTGGATTCCCATGGATGATTTGGACAGGAGGATAGTGTCATCTGCATAAAGTAAGCATGGGACTTTGGTCCCGGCCAGCTTTGGGGAATCATTAGTGCAATTTGCTAAATACTTAATACAATTATTAATATATAGAAGGAAAAGAGTTGGGGCCAAAACGCACCCATGTCTGACTCCCCTCTCAATAGCGACTGGTTCTGTTAGATCACCATTCTTGCCGCTCCTAATTTGAGCATAAGTATTCTCATGTAGTCGTGTGATGAGTTTCAAAAGGCCGTGTGGGACACCCATATTGGCTAGTGTCAGCCATAGCTGGTTTCTTGGGACCAAGTCAAACGCAGCTCTAAGATCAATAAAAACTACAAAAAGATTGCCACCTCCTACTTCCACAGTCTTCCATTTTATTGTTAAGAATCTTAGCACCTGATCTATGGTACTAACTGCTGGCCTAAACCCTGCTTGCAAATCAGAGATAGCATTGGTTTCCAGAATCCATTCTTCTAGATGGGACAAAATTTGCTTTGCAAAAAGTTTTTGGAAGTTGTCGATTAAGGAGATAGGACGGTAGTTAACAGGGTTAGAGGGGTTACCTTTCTTAAAGATGGGAACTATCTCTGCTCCCATCCAGGAGCTCGGGACAGGTGCTCCTGCATTTACCGCATTGGAAATAAGGTTCAGATATGGGGCCCATATATCTGGGTTTGTCTTGTATAAATCACCAGGTATTTTATCAAGGCCGGGGGCCTTCCCCCATTTCAATGAAGCAATCGCAGCTTTAGTTTCTGCCAACGTAAATTCTATTTTCGGAGTCTCAGTAATCATGATATGGGTCAATTCCCTAGGAGTAACACCAGTGATCCCAGAATATAATCGGGAAAAATGATCTGTCCACTCTGCAGGGAGTAATGAGGTACCAGGCGAACGATTAGGTTCTTTGTTGGCATCAGCCACCAATTTCCAAAATTTTGAGGTGTCATTTGTTTTAGCAGACTCCAGGAGGGAAATCCATCTAGATTCATCCCATGTCCTGCGTGCTCTGCCTTGTTCCTGTTTATAATCTTTCCTGGCTTCCCTTATGTGATCTGACTGGCCTCCTCTTAAAGCTCTCAGCAGTTTGTGCTGTGCTTCCCTGCATGCAGCGTTGAACCACCTTGCATTGCACTTCTCTTTAACTTCTTTTACAGACTCTTTGGTAAAAAGGTTTTTTAGAGAATTAAAGAAACGTGTGTGGGCTGCTATAAGCCCACCACTGTCTTCTAGAGGCTGAGATAGACAATCCATGTGATCAGCCAGCTGCCTGTACGCAGATGCCAAGGTGGCTGTATCGGTGTTCAGGGATTCCCATCTAACATTTCGTCTATTATTGGTCAGTGCGAGCTGTTGTTAGTGGGTCTTGGAACAGGAAACTTCAAGTAGGGGTAATAGGTTCCTAAGAGATAAAATCAGTGGTTCATGGTCACTTTCCTCATGTTCTACAGTATTCATGTCAGCCATATAGCCCCACAGGCGGACATCAAGCAAAATATAGTCTATCTGGCTCTTCTGTGCCCCGCGTCTAAATGTGTGGTGAAGATTAGGGTCCGAGCGGGAGCGACCATTGCAAGCCTGCAGTCCATGTGCCAATGTAATGTCCACAACCTGGTGTGTTAATCTATTTATTTTTGGTCTTTTGCTTGCTTGATACCAATTGAGGTATACCCCAGTAAGCATCTTCATCTTTGTATAATTCCTGGGCCAGCAAGTAGGGTTCAAAAGTGGTATTGAAATCTCCAGCAATAAGAATAAAGTGGGAAGGTGATTTACAAGAAAGAAAGCTGTCCAAAATAGTCAGTGTGTCGACACTATTATAAATATTGATTATTAAGAGTGGTTTCTCGCTAAGGGATGGTATTGATAAGCCCATTAAATCAGGGCAGCCCAAGTCAATTGTTTCAATCCGACATTTAAAGGAGCAGCTGAGCCATATAAGCAGGCCACCTGAGGGTCTCCCTGAATTCACCTTAGTGGCTGGGACCCAATAACTTTTATAACCAATTCTGTATTTGGGCTCCAATGCCCATGTTTCTTGGAAAAGACATATTTTGTGTTCGTCTATGAATTTGCCCCATTCAGGGTTGTTCATTTTATTCTCCAACCCTGCAATATTCCAACTAAGGATGGTATCTAGGCCATCTATTTTGTCATGGGGAGCGTCGGCCACAGGGTTCTCTCTTGCCAATGGGGTACCTTGGAGAAGTTTTATACCCTTTTCAATCGTAACTATGCCAGTCAGGTTTGGGTTTCCCACTACTGTATTGCCCAATGTATTTCTTGCCCCGTCTAGATCGGGGGGTGGCGTGAGCAGTTTGAGTGTCTGAAATGTTGGTGGATATCCAAGTTTGCTAAGATCTGATAAATCTGTGGCTAAATTGGTCTCAATCACCTTGCACTTCTTATTTGCACCCCCAATACAGTTTTCAAAACACTTAGAAAGATTTGGCTGAGCAGGTACGAAAATTGGCGTAGGGTCTCTGCCGTCTACAGTAGGGGTTTGTTGGACCTCCGGGTTGCCTTGCCCTATTTCGTGAGTTTCATTATTTCCGACTATAGGGTGCTTTTTATCCCAAGTGTTTGAACCTTGAGGCTGAAGTGAGCTGTACTCAGTGCTGTTTTTTAGTCAATCATTTTCAGAGAGCGAGAGCGAAAAAGGGCTACATCTCGGCTGAGAGTCGAATTGCATCTGTGCCCTAGTGGGACCTCTGAGTGACATTGTTGCCCCCTTAGTAGTTGGTACAGCTATATGAGGGTAAAAAGCCTGGAGCCTACAAAGTGAGGTTGCTCCCCCTTGAGGGTTGGAGTAACACACATTCAAGGAAAGCTGTTAATTAATTGAGGGTATCATATGGAAAGGAAATCTAGCATATTTGTGTAGCCAGTGAATGGCCTTATTTTTCAGTTCTGTAAATGATTCGGGGATATTAGGCTTAAGTCTAGGAACATTTGTGATAACAAGCACATAAGGACAAGCTTCCGGTGGTAAGCACTGAAAAGCCTATGGATGTCTGACTCAGTAGAATGGTATTAGCATACTGTAGATATTTTAGAGGACTGATGGCAAGTTTAGGGAATGTGAATTTATTGTTTCCAGCTGTTGAATCAGATCCTCCAGGAACATGATAAGCGAAAACCCTTGTATTAAACCATTAGATGTGTCAGTCCTCCATGTGAGAAAGGTTTTTCCCTCCTGAATTCTCTAACTGTCTCATGCTCCGAGAGGACCTATACTCAAAGGTAGTTGCCAATTGCGACCCATACAAATTGGAGATACAGTCCACCTAAGCAGTTTCTATGATTTTTGCACTACTAGCCTATTGCCATTGTTTTTAAAGCTATTGATTATCGACCAGCATGTGTTACTGTTTTTTGATTTGCTTGCTGTTAGCAGCTTGATTTATAATTCCTGGTAGGTGTTGTTCTTTGCATTCCAAAATGCTTGCTTGAATGACATCCTTAAAACTTTTAACTTTTGTATAAGTATAGCTTGGTAAACCTACATTTCTGACATATTCGTAAATATGTTTGTTTTCCTCATTTTTGTCTATCCTTTTAGCTTGTATGAATTGTTCGTCTGCATTTAGCATTTGCTTTTACTTTTTTTCTTACATACACACACACGCACACACATAAATGGAATTCCTGTAATTTTGTATCTAATAATACTTAACCAGCCTTTAAAAGCCCCAGGCTTCCACATTATTGGGGGTCTAAACACATATTGGCTAACCTAGGTTCTCTGCTGCCTCATTTTAAATTGTTTTTAAATGAATTAAAATAAACATATGTGACAATTAGTACATATTATTTTACTCAAGGACTATCAAAACACATGATGATGCTAAGTATTATTATTATTATTATTATTATTATTATTATTATTATTATTATTATTATTATTATTATGATTATTATTATCATTCTCTACCTTACTGAAATATCTTTTGAAATGTATTGTGAAGTCCACTTTAATGCTGATAATCACATCATACAAAAAAAGTGTTGGAATGCATGCTTGAATTGATCTCAGCCACTTGTAATCATTCAGGCCTTCACCCCAGTCTGTAATCTTTTTTGGACCCAGCCATATTCACATCAGTCTTGGCCTTGCTCCAATGGGAACAGCCCAGCCTAAACTGCCAAGTCAAGTCCTCCCTAATTAGTACCAAAGCAACCCAGGACCTGTTCACCCTAGTTATGGGCTAATCAGCTGAGTATAGTTTGGTTCCAGTGACGCAGTGTGCAGGGAACCCACATCTGGGCATACCTGTCCCACTTTGGATAGTACATGAAACACCCAAAAAGGATATGGGGAATCCTTGCTCTTTGTCCAACCACTAGCAATCACTTAAGGTAGCATCCCAACTCATTGCTCTTTTGCTCACGATGCCAATTCTGTTTGGACCCAGCCATATGGAAACCAGTCCTGGCCTTGCTCCTCATGGGAACAGTCCACCGTAAACTGCCAGACTAGGTCCTTCCGGAGTTGGAACACAAGCAACACAGGACAAGTTTTGCCCTAGTTATGGGCTCAATAGCTGAGTTCAGCTTGTTTCCATTGACACAGTGATCCCAAGACCCACATCCGAAATACCCATGCCACTTATGGTGGCACATGAAACACACAAAATGTGATGGGAGGCATGCTTACAATTTGTCTAACCACTGGCAATAGCTTGAGGTAGCATCCCAACCCATCATTCTTTTGTTCCTCAAACTACCTCAGTTTGAACCCAGGCATATACAAATCAGTCTTAACCCTGCTTCTCATAGGAACAGTCCAGCCTGAACTTCCAGGGCAAGCCTTCCCTCAACAAGAACACAAGCAACCCAGAACTGGATTTGCCCTAGTTGTGGGATAAATAGCTGGGTATAGCTTGGTCTAGTGACATAGTATGTACTGGATCTACATCTGGGCACATCCATTCTACTTAGAGATGGATGTAATGCTTGAAGTAATCTCAGCCTTTCATTAAGGTTTTTTAGCATTTACACAGGCACATTATTTAGTTCTGGGTCTTGAAGCCTATGCCCTCTCACTTGGTTACATTAAGCTTTTATTCCTTTTATTCTGTTAGCAAAGCTTCATTTTAGTGGAGATGCTTTTCATTCTTTTACCAGTAGCCCTTCCATGGAGAATTTGTTATCAAATTCTTTGCACAACATTTTCATCCTGTGTTTAACCCACGGCTGTACATGATATTTACTGGGGAATTGCCGGTCCAAAGATTACATTGTCTACCCTACACAGAAAAATACATGTTGACACTTCAGGGCAGTAGTTAGAATAACAGATATGTTATTATAAAACAGCACACTGCTCACACCATCTTTGAGGGGACATTCCAGCCAGCTTGCCATATCATGCTGCAGGTCATTGCTTTTTCTGCTGAAATCTTTTGGCTCCTCTTCGTCTATGTGGGAGGACCCCCAGGAGACTAACAGACCTCTTCCTTACCTCTGAACACAAGTATGGAGGTTGGGATTCCTTTCCGGGATCAGAAGGGTGGATTAGGGCTACCACTGCTACTTGCTTTCATGTAGAAACCTAGTAGTGTAGGTAGGTATTTTAGGGATATCATTGTGGGATATCATATGATGGGATTCTTCCTGTGTTTCAATTTCCTGGTCACTGCTGTAATAACACTATGTTTCATTATCCTTTTTAATCGCAATTCATGCCTTTTTGCATAGAACACAGTTGCTTCAATAAAAAATATATTGAACTAAGTTCCTGCTTCTATTTGTCTTTGCATGTATGAGGCTTGAATAACGGAGAGAAAGAGGTGCAATTGTTTCCACCACGACTTCAGTACTGGTGCGGTGCTGCTAGCTACCCGGAAGGGTCAGGCTGACAGCTGTTACACAGTGTGAGGTCAGGCTCAGTCCTCCATACTCAGTGGTACTCCCGACCAAAATCCAGCAGTCTTGTTACTACAACGGAAGTCTACTACATGGTACTGCTAAAGTTGGTTTGGCACTGATTTTATGGATCTCCCAAGGATGTCTGTCTCAATTGATGTAAAGGCACCCTAACTACCTTATACAGAGATGTCCGTAGTATTAGGAGATATCCTCCTCCACTAGATAGGTAATACCTATCACACCACATCTATTAAATAATTAAATAATGGCCTTGCAGATGAGGGAGGAGTGGTTCCATTTGTGGCTGAGGGTCACAGTGCATACAGATTTTTATTTATTTATTCCTGGATGACCTTTCCAGCAGCAGATGAGAATACACACACATTTACTCACTACACTAAACACCCACAGTAGACACTCCTTCTAATATTCAACACACCAATACAATGTGTGTAACTGGACCATTATGGTGCCCTAACACCTGATGGTGCGTACAAATACACCTTAGTCGCTGTTGATTCTTGCTCCAGATGTTAATGGTTATGACCACAATGATCAGCTGACACTCTAACTGTTCTTAAAAATATGCAAGTTTTGATCAGGACATATGTGGCTCTCCATTTAGATCAGAGCCCTGCTTTTGCCTCAGGGCATTCAGGGACACCATTGCAATGATGGGGGTCCAACTACATTTCTCATCTTCACATCATCCCCATTGAAAAGCTGTTGTGGAGAGGTAAAACCAAGACTTAAAGCAATCCTTAACAGCTAGAGTACTAGGATCAGGTTGTAGTTGGCTTAATCACCTGTATGTAGTCCACAGAGCACTTAATAATGTGCTCAGAAGGTCTTTGGGAGGGCACAGCACACATATGAGGTTCTGTTTGGCATACCTATGTGTGTCCCAGAACTTGATGGCGCTGGCACAGTGGTTGCAGACACATCTTTTGACATAAATTAATGTGTCACTGTCTTGTAGGAATTACAACAGTTCCTTGATAAAACTCATCTGCATTCACCAACAGTGTCTACCAGCTGGATTCCAAAAGTTGGGGATCTAGTGCATGAAAAGATTGCTGTAAAGAATTAATTTGGCCCTTCATATCGAACACCAATTCCAGTCCTGGGGATACACAATGCTAGAACTGTTATTCTATCAGTGCTTTCTGGTTCCAAAGAAAACCTCTTTGTATCAATTGACAATGTCAAGTTACACCATGTGACCAGTTCCACAAAGTAGACCACAAGGACTCCTGGGCAGTTTCCAGACCCCTCTCACTGCAAGTCAGGATGTGTCTCCTCAAAATATAAACAACAATGATGAGAATTCCCAAGCTTTGGGAAGGTGGAAATGAACTTTCATTAGTACCTTTCTCTATATCTACAACAAGAAATGGCCAACATTCTGAGCAATATTACTCAAAGTCAACACTAATGGATGGAATTGTTTACTACGAATCACCAAGGGATACATCTGCTAGTTCTTCTTTCTCCAACACCGATGCCAGTGTTTGCACAATATATGTCTGGATATTTTGCCGAAATGAATGATTCTTTTTCAAACTCTTCAGCATCTTCTACTGCACTTGTACCAAGAGCACTTTATTCAATTGGCTTACTCTAACTATTTGATTCATCCATGGAATCATCTATGGGTACTGTTAACTGTGCTTGCCTTCCTACTTTGGATTGGTTTTATCAATGTTTTCTTTCTGCTAATACATGGTCATTATCTTCTTGAATGCTCTGCTGCTGAACTGATGGATGAGGTTTTAAAGACTCACCTGTCCTCACATAAGGTCTACAGAGATGTATTCAGACCGACTGAAATTATTCAAATTCCATTTGTATTCAAAGTTTCTGGGAATGGTATAATAACACCTGGGGTGGTTCCTGATGATTGGGCTGTGAAAACAGTTGACTCTATGCTTTCTGAGATTAAGTACTATACTATCTTTGGAAGTAGATCAAATGCTACTAGTGAGCCTGCAGCACTGGTAGTCCCACCCTCATTTGTAGCCCTATAAACATGTCTCAGACCTGCCACTGCAATGTATGTGTGTAGTTTTAAGCTGTCAATTCGATTTGGACAAGTGTATCCACTTGCCAGGCCTAAACCTTCCCTTTTCATACATGTAAGGCACTCTTGAGACAGGCCCTAAGTAGCCCCATAGGGAGGGTGCAGTGTATGTTGAAGGTGGGAAATGTACTTATGTGTTTTACATGTCCTGACAGTGAAATACTGCCAAATTCGGTTTTCACTGTTGCAAGGCCTATCTCTCTCATAGGTTAACATGGGGGCTGCCTTTAAATCTTATTATTTAAATATTAGAGTGCAGATTCCCTTTAGGAGCAGATGGACATGTGGAGTTTGGGGTCTCTGAACTCACAATTTAAAAATTCATCTTTTAGTAAAGTTTGTTTTTAGATTGTGTATTTGAAAATGCCACTTTTAGAAAGTAGGAATTGTCTTGCTTAAACCATTCTGTGACTTTGCCTGTTTGTGGATTCCCTGTCTGGGTCAGGTTGACAGTTGGACTGTTTGCACTTCTCTCCAGACAGTGACACAAAGGGAGCTGGGGTGTAGACTGCATATCCTGATGAGCCATCTGTGATGGGAGGGAGGGGAGGAGTAGTCACTTACACCTGAAAGGGCTGTGCCTGCCTTCACACAATGCAGTCTCCAACCCCCTGGTTTGTGTCTGGGACCTGGCCTGGGCAAGGCAGGATCTTGCAAAGAACAGAGACTTCTCTTAGAAGAAGGCCTCCTTCAAATCCAGAAAGGGGTAGAAGAAGAGCACCCAATATCCCTCAAAACTAGATCACTTCTGGAATCAAGAAGAACCACTGCCAAGGAAAAGAGTTGAAGAGCTGAGGAAAAGTGTTGCCCCTGCCTGTGACTGTGTTTTGTTGGGCTATCCTGCAGTTGCTGCTTTTGCCTGGGAAAGGGGACAAAGACCTGACTTTGTTGTGCATTCCTGCTTGAGAAGAATCTCCAAGGGCTTGAACTGAGCTGCCTCCTGTTGTTGAAGTCTCAGGGCCATCAAAGACTTCCCCTGGGCCCTTGAAAGGTGAAGTTGACAGACAAGCACTGAAAATCCATCCACAATTTTCGACGCACCTTCTGTGACGCGACTGAAATAAATGCTCCATCTGCATAGTGGTTGGAAGAGCAACGCAATGGGGATAGGAAAATTACGCGCAACACCCGCTGACAGAGGCTGATAATGACGCAAACCCCACACAGCACAGTTTTGTGATACTCTGTGACCACATTTTCAATGCAACATTGGTGGGTGCGGAAAATCAACACAAAGCCAGCCCGGATCCGAGGAGCCTGTCCGGATCGATGCATCATTCTCTTGCGTGAGACAAGAAACGACACACACTGACCCGACCAGAGGAGTAACAATTCATGGTCTTGCTTTTGAGTTAGAA
Organism: Pleurodeles waltl; assembly: GCF_031143425.1. Classification (NCBI taxonomy): domain Eukaryota; kingdom Metazoa; phylum Chordata; class Amphibia; order Caudata; family Salamandridae; genus Pleurodeles; species Pleurodeles waltl. The sequence goes on from NC_090443.1 coordinate 228,582,573, forward strand.
ATCGACTCATTGCTAGCATTTTTCAACGCACACTCGCCGGTGGGGCTTCATTTTGACGCTACCCAGGTGCTTTTGTGAAATAACAGCATTTTCACTGTTTTCTAAGGATTAAGGCCCTCATTATGACTTCAGTGGTCCAAACAGTTGTCTGCCAAATTCTCGCCCGCCAGGAGAGCGCCAGTGACGGCGGTCTTGAGACTGCCATATTATGACTCCTGGCAGCTCTCCACCACAAATTGAGGGGAGAGGCACCAGCAGCCATACTAGCGGTCGGCCGTCTAGTGGAGGTTGCTCCGCTGACACCGCCACATCACCACAATACCGCCTGCCGTACTACAACTTTGTAATCGGCATAGCGGTGTTGTGGTGACTTGGTGGTGCCAGAGGAGCAGGCCCCATGGACCCCAGCCCCTCCCGGACAACCACCAGGTAAGGTAATCAACTGACAGGGGAGGGGGAGTGTTGAGTGTTGTATATGTGAATGGGGGAGTGAGTGTGTGCTTGTGTGTGCTTGTGTGAATGAGTTTATGTGGGGGGTGGGGGAAGTGTTGTGATTGTGTGTGTATGTGTGTGAATGAATGAGCATGGATGTGTGCATGTATGTATGTATGTGTGGATGTGTATGTATGTATGTGTGGTATGTGCTTGCGTGGATCAAGGGTCGGTATGGGGATCAGGGGGAGGGGTACAGTATGGGGATCAAGGAGGGGGTTCGATACAGGCATCGGGGGTCAGTATGAGGATCAGGGATGGGATTTCGGTGCTTGTGGGGTTGGGGGCTCCTGATGGGGTCAGGGGTTGGGGGCTCCTACCTGGAGGTGGGGTTGGGGGGTCCTGTAGTGGCTACAGGAGTTAGTATTCCTGTCGTCAGTATCCTTGCCGCCAGGGATTTTGAGGCAGGGCTACCGCCACAGAATCCCTGGCATTAAGGATTCTCAAAATACTGCAGGCGGTGTTAGGTGGACCGTAGGGTTGAAGGTGGTCAACCTTCAGCCAGGAGGTCCTATCCAGCGGCGGTACAGGTGGTGAACTGGCTGCAATGCAAGTTAATTTGGCGGTCCTGCACCACAACGCTGTTGGCAGTCTGGCCACCAGCATGGCGGGGCAGGACGGCCTGGGTCATAATGACCCCCTAAGACTCTTGGGCCCATAATTATACTTTTTGGTACAAACCTGCACTAGCGCAGATTTGCGCCAAAAAGTTTAACACGAGCTACAGCCATTCCAAAGCACCAGCCGGGCGCCTTATTTATGGAATGACGATACCCGGCGCTGCGGCTTGGTTAGCATCAAAATAAATGACGGTAACCGGGAAGTGGAGGCGAAGGGAAGACTGGTGGTTGTACACCAAAGAATGGTGAAAGTCAGGTTAGAGTCATAAATATTGGCTCTAACCTGACTAGCGTCATTTTTTTATGCACAACCTCCATGGAAATTACTCCTGTCTTAACAAAGACAGGAGTCATGCCCCCTACTGTGCAGTGGGCATGGCCATTGGGCACAGTGGCATGTAGGGGGGCCCAAGTTAGGCCCCCCTATAACACTTGTACATAAATAAAGTAATACTTACCTCTACTTACCGTAGATGGGTCCCCCCGTCCATGGGTCTCCTCCAGGAGTGGGCAAGGGTGGAAGGGGGTGTCCCTGGGGGCAGGGAAGGGCACCTGTGGACTGTTTCTATGGTTGAAGACCATGGAAATGAGCCCACAGGTCCCTTATCGCCTGCCCTCATCCAGGCGTTAAAAAATTACTCTAAACCGGTTTAGAGTAATATTTTAAGGCCCTCCCTTTCCTGTGCGTCATTTTTGCACTGGAGTATAAATAAGGCGCAAAGGCCTTAGAGTCATTTTTTGCCCTGGAACGCCTGCCTTGCATCACATTAACACAAGCTAGGTTTCCACTGTAAAAACATGACTCAAACTCCCTAAATTCGGCGCTACATGGGTCTAGTGCCAAAGTATAAATATGGAGTTAGGTTTGCGCCGGATTTGCGTAAAAAAAAATGACGCAAATATGTTGTAAACAGACTATAAATATGCCCCTTATTCTTTTAAAAATTCATATATTTTAAAAATTCATATTTGGGTATGTTGGATTTTTGTCGTATTGTTCTTGTTTTGTTTAGATAAATATTACCTATTTTTCTAAACCTGTGTCATGTCTTTTTGTAGTGCTTTCACTGAGTTACTGTGTGTGTTGGTACAAATACTTTACACATTGCTTCTGAAGTTAAGCCTGCCTGTTCACACCAAGCTACCAAGGGGGTGAGAAGGGGTTAACCAATGGTGAATGTCCTTTACCCTGACTAGAGTTAGGGCAGTTGCTTGGACAGGGGGGTAACCTGACTGCCAACCAAATACCCCATTTCTAACAATGATTATGTTTGATTTGCTGCCATTTGGCCCTAACTGATGTTCGAGTTTTAGAAATTCTAAATTGTCTGTTTTTATTTGGCTCAGATGGGGTGTGTTTTGGTTGTGGACATGGACATTTTACATCATTTAATATATTTTACCTTGCTTTTAGTGATTAATGTAGGAAAGGTGATTTTGGTAATAGGTTTTATTAAAGACCTGTGCACCTTTGAACTGACAATGGAGAGGGTGTTGTGAGGTTATTTTAGCATTTTCGCTGGCACATTATTTAGTCCTGGGGTCTGTGCCCTCTCACCAAGTTACATTGAGTTTTATTCCTGTCATTATTTAAAAAAAAGCTTCATTTTAGAGGAGATGTTTTTCATTCTTTTATCAGTTGCCCTTCCACAGAGAATTTGGTATTTATTTATTTGCACAACATTTTCATCATGTGCTCAACCTAAGGCTGTTCACAATATTTACCAGGTATTGCTGGTTCAAAGAGTACATTGTCTACCCTACACTGAAAAATAGGTATTGTCAAGTCAGGAAGTTAGGGCAGTAATTAGAATAACAGAGTCCTTATTATAAAACATCACACTGCCCACATCCTCTTAGAGGGGACATTCCAGCCAGCTTGCCATCTAATGCTGCACATAATTGCAGTTTGTGCTTAAATCCTTCGGGCCTACTTAGGGGATGCCCAGCAGACTAGCAGACCTCTTCCTCTTCTCTGAATGCAGGTATGGTGGTGAGGCTTATTTCCTGGGACAAGGACCAGAACGGCAGATTAGGGCTACCATTGGTTAATTGCTCTCAAGTAGAAACTTAATAGTATAAGTAGGCATATTAGGGATGCTATTGTGATAATGTGGTCGGACTCTTCCTGTGTTTCACTTTCCTAGTCACTGCTGTAATAACACTGTGTTTCACTATCCTCATAATCACAATTTATGCCTTTTTCCATAGAACGCAGTTGCTTCAATAAAAAATATATTGAATCAAGATCCTGCTTCTGTTTGACTTTTGATGTATGAAACTTGTATAACTGAGCGAAAGGAGTAGGACTTGTTCCACCATGACTTCCCCAAGGAGTCTGTGTGTCATGTGGAGGCTGCCACAACTCACTCTTAACTTTGGTAATGGTGAGGTGCTGCTAGCTTGCTTAAAGGTTTAGGCCAACAGCTGTCACACTGTGTGGGATCATACTCAGTCCCCCATACTCAGCAGTGCTGCCACCCAAAATCAGTCTTGTTACTACAACAGGAGAATATGACAAGCTACTCGTAATCATTCAAGGCTGCATCTCAATCCATTCTCATTTTGCACATCCTGTCACCTTAGTTTGGACTCAGACATATACAGATCAGTCTTGACCCTGCTCCAAAGGGAACAGTCGAACTAGAACTGCCAAGCGAGGTGCTTTCTGATTAAGACCACAAGCAACCCTAGACTGGTTTTGCCATAGCTATGGGCTCATCAGCCAGTTATAACTTTTAGAATGTTGGCATTTTACTCCGTAATGTTTTGGTGAATTTCCAGCTGTGTGGGTTAATGATGGCTCTCTCACTAGAAAATGTGTATTAGAGCCAGACAATGCACACACTTTAAAGGGACTTTGTAAGAGGCTGGCCTGGTTTGTAGTGGACACCTAAGGTACTTACACCTTATACCAGGTCCAGTTATCCCTTATTAGTGAAATGTAGGCAGTGTTCTGGCAGCTTAGGCTGTCTAGAGGTAGCTGTAGCAGAGCCGCCAAAGCTGAGCTAGGAGACATGCAAAGCTACTGCAATACCACTATAGTTTCACAGTATTTATACACAATAAAAGACAATACTCAGTGTTATCAAAAATAAAGGTACTTGGACAAAAGGCCAGAAATATCTTAGAGGCAATACTCCTTCTGGAGATAAGTATTATATATATATTATGTAAACTAGTAACCAAAATGATGTAAGTAAACAGTCACAGAATAGTGCAAACAATAGAAAATACAATAGATTGCAAAGGGCCTAGGGACAACACAAACCATATACTAAAATAGTGGAATACGAATGTCAAATTCCCCTTAGGCAAGTGTGGTGTGTAGAGGGGCGCTGGGAGTGTAAGTAAACACCAAAGGTAAGTAAAGTACCTCACCACAGAGCCTAGGAAAGCAGGAGTAAAGTACAGCAAATTTCCTCAGAACACACTACAAGTCTTGATGAAGAATTATGCAAGAACCAAGCAAGACTACAAGCAACAAAAAATGGATTCCTGGACCTGAAGACCTGTGGAGAGAGGAGACTAAGTCCAGAAGTCGAAGAAGAGTCCAGGAAGAACAGGAGTCCCTGCCAACCTGGAAGAAGGTGCAAATGTGGATTCTCCGGTTTGAAGAAAAGTACAGAAAATGCACCAAAGAAGATAGCTGTGGGTTCCTGCTTGGTGCAAGAGATGTCCCACGTCGAGTTGTTGGATGCAGGCTGTTTGCGTTGCTGTATTCTGCCAACAAGCCTTGGATCAAGCAAATATGCGGTTTTCATCAAAGAGGAGCTGCATGGACCCAGGACGGAACTAGGGGTCTCAACGTGGACTGAGGAGACAGAGGGGGCTCTCAGCACATCAGAGAGCCCTCAGAAAACCAGGCTGCACCCACGGGAGTCCCAGAACATGGGGACAAAGAAGATGCAAAGTGCAGTCATTGCAGCACTACACTGGAGAATCCCACGCTGCCAGAGAACAACTCAGGGAGCTGTGTGTCACAGGATAGAGTGCTGGGGACGTGGGCTACGTTGTGCGTGAAGAACTGTTGGAAGAAGTGCACAGAATCCCAAGGAGCTGCAGAAGACGCAGTGCACAGAGGTACTGTCGCAGCACGGGGAGGCAAGCTCTTACCTGCACCAAATTTGGACATTTGGACCTTTGGACAGTCTGGGTCACTTCAGTCACAACCTGTGTTCCAGGGATCAAGCTCTTCAACAGGAGAGGAGTCCCAGAGTACTGGTTGTTGTCACAGTGAGGGGCCTGCTGAAGCAGGGAAGTGACTCTGTCACTCCACAGGAGATTCCTTCAGTTCTTCTGGTGCAGGGTGAAGAGAGGCAATCCTCAGAGCGTGCACACTTTGGAAACTGTAGCAAATGATGGCTGGTGCTGACGTTGCAGGTCAAAGGAGTCACTGGATACTTTCTTGCAGCAACAGCGGTTCCTGGAGCAGTCTGCGGTTGATCTGATGGTCAGAAGCTGAAACAGAGGATGCAGAGGAGTCCTGGAGGAATCTTGCAAACCGAATCTGAGGAAACACCCACAGGAGATACCCTAAATAGCCCTGAGAGGGGGATTGGCTACCTACGTAGGTATGCACCTATCAGGAGGGTACTATGATGCACTTGCTGGCACTGGCCACTCAGAGGTCTCCAGAGGGTCCCCATACCTTGGAATCCAAGATGGCTAATGCTTGAGACTCTCTGGAGGAGCTCTGGGCACCACCCCTGGGGGAGTGATGGATAGCGGAGTGGTCACTCCCCTTTCCTTTGTCCAGTTTCGCGCCAGAGCAGGGACTGGGGGTCCCTGAACCAGTGTAGACTGTAACACCTATTTCCAATGGGCGAGGGTCTAACACCCTTCTCCTAAAGGAAATGCATTGTTCTGCCTTCCTGGGATTGAGCTGCTCAATCCCCAGGAGGGCAGAAACCTGTCTGTGAGATGGCAGCAGCTGGGGCTGCAGTAGAAACCTCAGAGAGCTGGTTTGGCAGTACTGGGGTCCATGGTGGAGCCCCCAGAGAGCATGTGATTGCCCCCCACAATAACAAATTTGGATTGGGGGGTCAATTCTATGATCTTAGACACCTCACATGGCCATATTCGGAGTTACCATTGTTAAGCTACATATATGTATTGTCATATGTTTTAGTGCATGTTTATAATGGTATCCCCACACTCATGAAGTCCGAGGAATTGGCCCTGGACAATGTGGGGGCACCTTTGCTAGTGTAAGGGTGCCCTCACACACAGTAACTTAGCACCTAACCTCCATTAAATGAAGGTTGACATAAAGGTGACTTATAAGTTACTTAGTGCAGTGAAAAATTGTTGTGAAATAGTGTGTGCACTATTTCACTCAGGATGCAGTGGTAGTCCTGATGAAAGGTTTGAATGAGCTCCTTATGGGTGGAAAAAGAAATGCTGCATCCCATAAGGATCTCTTGGAACCACCATGACCTGGGTAGTGAGACAGGCAAAACACACTGACAAATAGGTTTTAAACTATGAGCACTGGGGACCTTGCTAGCAGGATCCCAGTGAGACAGTAAAAACAAACTGACAAACAATCACAAACAGGCCAACAATGGGGGTAACCATGATAGAAAGAGGCTACTTTCTCACAGACTTTCCCCAGCACACAGAAAGAGACCTGACATGAGTATTTTTTGCCAGGAAAGAAGGAAATGTTAAGTAGAGTGGGAACCGACCCCATCCACAGGTGGACTGGGCATAAATGTGGCACCCCAGAATATGAAGGTGAGCAAAACTCTGGACCTGGACTGTGACATCAGCAACAACATGGATAGCTGGTAGGACAAGCCCCTTGATGGACTGAGTACGCTGTCTGTTGCTTATCCCAGGGCTGGTGGCTCTCCAGGGCCTTTTAATGTTGTATCCTGTCTGCCACATTGCGATGTCCAGAAGACATAATGGAATCTTAATAAGACGGACAGGACATCTATCATGTTCGTCATGGAGTAACCTCATCTGCCAAACTCTAAATCAGGCCCTTAGTTTAATTACGCCTTAAATGAGCGGGTGTACATGGGACCCCACTCCACGTACCTTCTATTGCCTCTGGGGATCCCATCTCCTGGGGGCTGGTGCAACACAAATAGAAACTAAGTCTGTGCCCAAACCCCAACCCAGTACACAAGAGACAAAGTGAGGCCCAGCCACACATTTCTGTTTTTGCTGCCAATGGTAGCAGAAGACAAGTAGCTCCTGCCTCAGGAGCAGCTGAAGGAGTGTCAGCTGGGCAAACAGGAGTGGACTCCCAGGGCTGCCCTATCACCCTACCTGCACCTGGGTGCTCAGTGGGCTCGCACATCAGAAATAAAGCAAAACAGAAAGAAATCAAACCAGCTTCAGAAAACGTCGGGAGACCTGTTGTTATTTAATTCTTGCTCTACAAGGGAGTGCCACATCTAGCCCTGCAGGGGCTTAACTTATAGAAGTACCCTGTTTCTGTGGTGGCCCCAGGTGGCAGAGGTACTCCCACCATAAATCTTAAGTTCTGTGGTAGCTGCAGTGAGTGTAGCAGCCCTCCTCCAAATAGCTTTATAAATTAACCCTATGTCTTCCAGATCACTGAAATCATGACAGGGGAGACACTGCCTTCATAGACTTATAGGGGTGGAGCTTTTGCTCTATAGTCTAGGAGTGCAGAGACCTCCACGGGCTGATTCTATGTGTCCAATAGATATACTTAGAACCAAATTAAGTTCTAAAGCCAAAACATCCTAGATCATTGTAACTCTTTTCCTTTGTAGATCTTTGTAAACGTTATGATCCAAGATTTGGTCTGGAAGGTGTTGATTGGTGCTATCCCATAGAATGTGATCTCCAATTCATCTTCCATGCTGGATATGCAATCTGTAGTCACATAAAGTAAACATTCAATAATGGAGTATAGCTCACTGAGATTCATTAGGCGTCCTCAGTTGAAAATGCAAAAAATGTGTTTATTAGTTCCTAGTCTATCAAAGATCTAGGTAGTTTTACTGTATTACTGTTGTGGTACCTCAGTTCGGGTAATCTGCTTTTTATGCACACAGACCCAAGGTAAGAAAATTCACACCACTGATCGCATTACCTTTGGTGTTTTCCTTTGTTGAAACAACCTCTAACCTGATCTTCATTCCAGTCAGTGGGGCCGAGGATTAATGAACTGTCCATGCCATACACAAAAAGTGGCACTTTTTCTTCAATTTTAACATTGCTGTCAGATGTCTTAGAAGACATGATTTAAGAGAGGGGTTTTAGAATTCCCTTTTCTGAAAGAGTGAGAGCAGAAAAAATCGATTTTCTATACTGTTTTCCATATTGATTTCCAGTTCTGTCTTTGCCAAGTTAGAGTTGTAAAGTGCTATGTGTGGCTTGATAGTCAACTGAGAATCTCTTATAGGGTTTTTACTTTCCTGAACAAACTAGGAAGATATATTTCCCAGACCTGTATGGTTCTGTGGTTCAAAACAGAATTCCCATGGAAAACAAATAGTTCAGTTGGGACAGTTAAAGGTTTGAAACTGAAATTGTGGCGTTGTAAGGGCACGTCTTGTCATTCATTAATTTAATTGCCAAATGGATGAGGTTCCATCTCTCCTGGGGAACCTGTTGTTGTTCAAAATCATGCTGCACATCGGAATCACAATCCGTCTTGTACAGACCCATTTTCTTCTCAGTGATCTCCCCTCTCAGTCTAAACTGTATGGATTCATTCTGATCTCTTCAACATCTAATCCCATCAAGGTCAGGCCTTGATTATCTTTCCTGGGCTACGAGAAGATAAGAAGGCTGTACTCCTCTGCTTAGAGTGATGTGTAAAATGAGAGCATCCGTAGCACCAGTGTGCCATTAGCCAAGATGGCTACACATTAGTACAGTTCACACATCCACTCTCTAAATTCTTCAGTCCACGAGAAGGTCTCCCTGATGAAAAGGGTTACATGGCAGTTATTAGTGGCTGAAGCTGAATGTGGCATTAGGATTGTCTTGGAACACTGCATGCAGCATTGTTAGATTGATTCTGTCTGAGAGGCCATGCCACTGCAGCCTCCTCACTTTGGCTCTTGTGCCTGATTTTTGAGTGAATGTGGACCCATTAGTCGGCAGTGAGGGACATCCCTGCTGGGTGTATTGGGACCCACTGAATGCTAGAGGGTATAGACCACATGGACTGTGGTCGTGGTGGATTTAAGGAGCAAATTCTTCCCCACAATATTGACTATTTGATCCCTGGTGGGTCGTTAGATTTGTACTGAATGGCTGGATGCAGCCTGGACAATCAGGCTGCAAGACCTAGAAGGGTTGCATTTTGAGCCCCCTCCCCCTTCATCAAACATTTCAGTCTCATCCTGGGCCTTACCGGAAGACCTCAATTGGAGGGAGTCAGTGATTGTAGCTAGCCCGGGGGTGCAGCACATGACCCTTGACTTCCCCTCTTTGTGGTCCGTCAAGCTAACCGCATAGTTCACTCTCCATTTCGGTCTGAGCTCTATGTCCCAAATTTCCTCTAAGTGCTTGGAGATAAGTCCTTTAGCTGTATATGTGAATCAGCAAAAGCTTCACACTCTCTAAGAGCTTTGATCCTTTTGAGACAGCCCCATCAGCCAGAGGGATTTGCATACTGGCTGTGGGAGATGTATCTAGCAGTGAGGAATGGCATCAGCTAGGCTCGTAGGGCTGCATCACTATCATCGTGGGCAAGATGGACGCTCATCTCAAAAAACTAACTTTTAGGAAATTAAGCAGGCACCATCACTGATAGATGCTAAGAACAACCCCAGTGGTTCTGGACAGAGACATAAGTGACAATGAAGAAAAAGACTTAGGGCCTGATTTAGATATTGACGCACAACTTACTCCATCATAATGGTGACAGATATCTAGTCCGCCAAAATATAAATCATGTAGCATATAATTGGATTTATATTTCGGCACTGTTGTGATAGAGTAACGTGTCCATCAATATCTAAATCAGGTCCTTATAGGCTATAGTGCTAGGGATGGAGAAAAGCCTTAGTGCCACTGATGATAAAAGTGACCCTCTCACTACTTGAGTAAACCACCTGAAACACCGGCTTCATAAAGTTGCAGAATGTATGTATACATCAGAATGCCATATCTCTTGTAAGGAGGATAATTAGAACAAAAAAGGTTCAGAAGTGGAGAAACTTCAAAAGACCCTGGAGGCCTGGTTAAAACATAACAATCATCGTAAAGTAGACATGCTCAAAACTCCTAACAAAGGCCAAATGGAACTCTTTGTAGAAAGATTCCTCAAAGAACTGTTTAGAGAAGTCATCTTTTCCCCTCTATATGTTATTTAAAGAGCACGTTGTTCTGTAGCCACTCACCTTCCCCTAAATGCTTCACCCAGACGCATAAATGTATGTCTTTTAAATAACAGAGAAATCTTGCTGCACCTGGCCAGGAAGAGGAAAGAGTTGCATTTTGGGGGTTTCAAAATATCCTGATTTCTCTATGGCAGTACAAAGGGCATGAAAGGCCTTAAACCCTGTGAAGGCTTGGTTCGAAACCTGGGAGTGAAAATACATTGGCAGGTAGAGAAAGTCATCAGAGACAATTATGAACCTGTGGTGGAGGCACTGAAAGGAAATTACTCAAATGGCAAGCCCTGCTGCTATCGCTAGCAGGCTGAGTGGATGTGGTTAAGATGGTCTTACTACTTAAGATGTTGTACTTGGCTTTACTAGCTTGATCATACTGCATACAATTTTTCTCACAGACTCTATTCTCCTGTGATTTAGGTAGACAGGCAAGCAGGCACAACAAGGATGGGATACATTGACACTTCCGTATTGCGTAGGAAGATTCTCGGTCCCAAATATGGAACACTGCTTTTGGGCAGCTCAGACAAGGAATGCTTTTAGTTTGTACCACCCAGTGAAAAGATCCAACATGTCCACATTGAGAGGAATATGGTAGTGCCGACTGAGCATGTTAGTAACTGCAACCATTCCCAGACAAATTATGCCTTTTTTTCACCATGAGGTAAACAGCATATTCTTGACACCGAATAGCATCTTTGGCTGCTCTCCAAGAGGTACATGTCCTTGAGTTGCCTATATTAAAGAACCCTCTAATATCAGTCCCTAAAGCCCAACAAAAACTAAAAAAGTTGCATATTTCCAAAATAGTGGACTTCTACACAGAAGACACAATCCTTAAGCTGAATCAGTTTTAGGGAGAAGGGTAGGACATCCCCATTAGATATTTATTCCTTTTTTGCAGGCTTTGTTGCTCTATATTTCTCATACACTGCTGAGCCCCCACTCTGTAACTCCCTCTGGATTGTGAGATGTGCATGCCTTATCAGTCTAATCAGTCTAATGCTGGAGCTACAGATCAAATGAGCAAGCCGGTAGGGGGGCTCTTATCTTTAGCTGTGTAGCCATCCAATATGTGAGTTAAGTTTTATTTGTTGTGTAATGTGACTAAAGCTGGATAAAGTAAATAAATAAAAAATAAACAGAGAACACATGCAACACCCTCGGCAAATGCCCTCCACCACACACAAAACACCTTTCCCTTATAGTGTTTATCCACTGACTATTACCCAACAGGGTGCTGGCTTTCTTTCAACTGGTACAGTTGATTTGGGGTTTGATTCCAGAAATCTGATGACGAGATCTTTGACTAGCACCTGAGAATCACAAAAGTACCAGATTCCTTTAGCATATAACTAGCTCACTGACCCATCACAAATAGACTGAGAATTTTGTGAAAAGACTTGTATCTATTAGGATAGCCACACTGAACTTTTGCCTCCTTGAAGTAGATGTGAACAAGGGGAAAGGTTTTCATTTCTCCTAAAATCCAATGCATTACATCATGTGCTGAAATGCCCAGCAAACATCAAGTGCATGGGATTAGTCTCTGTTTGCTGAACCATTGAAATGTGTATTAAAATGGTATGTTTCAAGCACAAAGGCTATGCTAGAAAGTGGTAGAAGACATGTGTTATGTAAGGGAAATTTGTGAGAGCACCAGCACTGGGAATTCTACAAGCAGCAGCTGGCCAATCTTAGTAAATATGTCTTCTCCCTATGTTTTATCCCCTGCCCAACAAAGTGTATTGCATGAACAAATGGTAAAATGTACCTTAACTATGTCTGTGTGCATTGGTTTTATTTAATATTAGGAATTTCCAGTGCTAGCAACCTAGGAGAGCTTTACCAAAACCATGTTATGCCAGTATTGAAACCTTAGACCCAGTTCTGTAAATATAAATGTATGGCTAGATATACAGATTAGTATCTGTTATGTACGAGTGTGATTGACTGGCCATTACCGATTTGGTACAAGTCACATTCACAATTTAAGGAATCATAAATAGTGTTTCTGTGAATAGCAAATCAAAATACCAAATCTTTACCTGGCAGAGAGTGATGACATCACAACCAGGAAATAGGGTAGCTGCAGGCTATAGGAACACTGGAGAGCATTGAGACAGGTGATTACCAGTCACAGCCAATTGGGATCAGCACCAATCCCAGCCATCCAGCCTTGGAAAGCAAGAAAATGTTCCGGAAGAATCCTGAGAAGGAGAAGGCCCTTGGAGGGAGGAAGAGAAAATTGACATTTTCAAGAAACAATTGGAAATATTCACTTAAGAGTGTGTATCCCATCATGATGCCTTCTTTGGCAAAACATCCCTCTCTGTGCCAGATTCACAAAAGAAAAGAATCTGTCTCAACATCTAGGAGCACATTAACTCTCTGGGGGTCACACAGAGAACAGTCGAAGAGAACTGCGAAAGGTAGTACAGCATACAAGCCAGAATCAATTAAAAGTTGGCAAGCCACAGAAATGAGGCCCAGGCAACAGAAGGAGGACCTCAACTCAACCATAATCAACTCCTCTTGAGGAAATGATTGAGTCCACCCTAGAGTCTGAAACTGTATGGCCTCAGCAGTATTGACACTTCCGAGGCACCTGATAATTCAAAAGGTAAGAGTAATACATACACTTACAGTGTTACAATAACATGGTTGCAGCAATGTGTGAGGCAACATTGCAACCTTATTAGAATGGGAAAGTTTACCTTTGATATAATACGTTACACCCACATGACAAAGTTCAGTTTGTAGTAGGTGCAAACAATAATAAGTGTTACATGTGCACTACATAATGTTTTGCCATATTTTGCTATTTCAGGAATATTGTACTGATGTTTTCCTTTCATTTGAATATTCTTAAGAGTGAAAGGGTGTCACAACTCCATTTACAACCCGAAAAATAAAGGTTATATTGGTTAACAAGCAGTTCTTGTGTTTAGCTTTGTGCAAAATGAAACAAACATCATCCTTGGCATACCTTAAAAGTAATGGTTTGTAATGGCCATATATCTGACTCTTTCTTCTATTGACAATGAACCTTCCCTGTATTGCCTGTGCTGTTAGGTTTTGGGGTTCATCATCATCATAAGATTCTGAATCAGATATCACTTTTGCAATCCTTTCTGCATTGCTATAAAATGACGTATTGTACAAGTAGCAATACTCTTCCTACTTGTTTTTGGATAATATTGCAGGGCACCCCCACATTTTTGGAAACAGGAAAATTTCCTTTTCGATAATCCAAATGTCCTCTCAATGACAGACTGTTTTTTTTTGTGTGCTGCATTGTAGCATACCTTACTTTGGTTGGAAGGATGAACATATGGGGTCATAATCCATGATCTCATGAGAGCATATGCACTGCCACCTACAAAATATTTGGGTAATGTGGTTACTGTAGGTAGAATTTAGACATTTAGGACATTTATGTCATATGCATAGTCCATAGTTAACAAAAAGTTACACATCTTCAAACTCTCCTCTAGGACGAAGTGAGTATAAGCCCCTATACCCGAACATGAATGAGTCATGTGTACTGCTAGGGTACTTTGCAATGAGATATCTCATGATATATTTTCCATCACTGTGAGAAAGTAGCCTCTTTCTAGCCTTGTTACCGCCACTTTTGGCCTGTTTGTGAGTGTATGTCAGGGTGTTTTCACTGTCTCACTGGGATCCTGCCAGCCAGGACCCAGTGCTCATAGTGAAAACCCTATGTTTTCAGTATGTTTGTTATGTGTCACTGGGACCCTGCTAGTCAGGACCCCAGTGCTCATAAGTTTGTGACCTATAGGTATGTGTTCCCTGTGTGATGCCTAACTGTCTCACTGAGGCTCTGCTAACCAGAACCTCAGTGGTTATGCTCTCTCTTTACAAATTGTCACTAACAGGCTAGTGACCAATTTCACCAATTTACATTGGCATACTGGAACACCCTTATAATTCCCTAGTATATGGTACTGAGGTACCCAGGGTATTGGGGTTCCAGGAGATCCCTATGGGCTGCAGAATTTCTTTTGCCACCCATAGGGAGCTCTGACAATGCTTACACAGGCCTGCCACTGCACCCTGAGTGAAATAACGTCCACGTTATTTCACAGCCATTTTACACTGCACTTAAGTAACTTATAAGTCACCTATATGTCTAACCTTTACCTGGTAAAGGTTGGGTGCTAAGTTACTTAGTGTGTGGGCACCCTGGCACTAGCCAAGGTGTCCCCACATTGTTCAGGGCCAATTTCCCGGACTTTGTGAGTGCGGGGACACCATTACACGCGTGCACTACATATAGGTCACTACCTATGTGTAGCTTCACAATGGTAACTCCGAATATGGCCATGTAACATGTCTAAGATCATGGAATTGCCCCCTCTATGCCATCCTGGCATTGTTGACACAATCCCATGATCCCACGGGTCTGTAGCACAAACCCGGGTACTGCCAAACTGCCTTTTCAGGGGTTTCACTGCAGCTGCTGCTGCTGCCAACCCCTCAGACAGGTTTCTGCCCTCCTGGGGTCCAGCCAGGCTTGGCCCAGGAAGGCAGAACAAAGGACTTCCTCAGAGAGAGGGTGTTGCACCCTCTCCCTTTGGAAAAGGGTGTTAAGGCAGGGGAGGAGTAGCCTCCCCCAGCCTCTGGAAATGCTTTCATGGGCACACATGGTGCCCATTTCTGCATAAGCCAGTCTACACCGGTTCAGGGACCCCTCAGCCCTGCTCTGGCGTGAAACTGGACAAAGGAAAGGGGAGTGACCACTCCCCTGACCTGCACCTCCCCTGGGAGGTGCCCAGAGCTCCTCCAGTGTGCTCCAGAACTCTGCCATCTTGGAAACAGAGGTGCTGCTGGCACACTGGACTGCTCTGAGTGGCCAGGGCCAGCAGGTGACGTCAGAGACTCCTTCTGATAGGCTCCTTCAGGTTTTGCTAGCCTATCTTCTCTCCTAAGTAGCCAAACCCTCTTTTCTGGCTATTTAGGGTCTCTGCTTTGGGGATTTCCTTAGATAACGAATGCAAGAGCTCATCAGAGTTCCTCTGCATCTCTCTCTTCACCTTCTGCCAAGGAATCGACTGCTGACCGCTCTGGAAGCCTGCAAAACTGCAATAAAGTAGCAAAGACGACTACTGCAACTCTGTAACGCTGATCCTGCCGCCTTCTCGACTGCTTTCCTGGTGGTGCATGCTGTGGGGGTAGTCTGCCTCCTCTCTGCACTAGAAGCTCCGAAGAAATCTCCTGTGGGTCGATGGAATCTTACCCCTGCAACCGCAGGCACCAAAGAACTGCATCACCGGTCCCCTGGGTCTCCTCTCAGCACGATGAGCGAGGTCCCTTGAATCCAGCAACTCTGTCCAAGTGACTCCCACAGTCCAGTGACTCTTCAGTCCAAGTTTGGTGGAGGTAAGTCCTTGCCTCCCCACGCCAGACTGCATTGCTGGGAACTGTGTCTTTTGCAGCTACTCCGGCCTCTGTGCACTTCCGGTGGAAATCCTTTGTGCAAAGCCAAGCCTGGGTCCACGGCACTCTAACCTGCATTGCACAACCTCCTGAGTTGTCCTCCGGCAGCGTGGGACTCCTTTGTGCAACTTCGGGTGAGCACTGTTTCACTCCTCTTTGTAGTGCCTATTCCGGCACTTCTGCAGGGCTGCCTGCTTCTGAGAGGGCTCCTCGTCCTGCTGGGTGCCCCCTCTTTCCCCTGACACAATTGGCGATATCCTGGTCCCTCCTGGGCCACAGCAGCATCCAAAAAACCCCTAACCGCACGACTTGCAGCTAGCAAGGCTTGTTTGCAGTCTTTCTTCAGGAAAACACTTCTGCACGACTCTCCACGGCGTGGGACATCCATCCTCCAAAGGGGAAGTTTCTAGCCCTTGTCGTTCCTGCAGAATCCTCAGCTTCTACTGTCCAGTAGCAGCTTCTTTGCACCCACAGCTGGCATTTCCTGGGCATCTGCCCACTCTCGACTTGGTCGTGACTTTTGGACTTGGTCCCCTTGTTCCACAGGTACCCTCGTCTGGAAATCCATCGTTGTTGCATTGCTGGTTTTGGTCTTTCCTGCAGAATTCCCCTATCACGACTTCTGTGCTCTTTGGGGAACTTTAGTGCACTTTGCACTCACTTTTCAGGGTCTTGGGGTGGGCTATTTTTCTAACCCTCACTGGTTTCTTACAGTCCCAGCGACCCTCTACAAGTTCACATAGGTTTGGGGTCCATTTGTGGTTTGCATTCCACTTTTGGAGTATATGGTTTGTGTTGCCCCTATCCCTATGTGCCCCCATTGCATCCTATTGTAACTATACATTGTTTGCACTGTTTTCTAATACTATACTGCATATTTTTGGTATTGTGTACATATATCTTGTGTATATTTGCTATCCTCATACTGAGGGTACTCACTGAGATACTTTTGGCATATTGTCATAAAAATAAAGTACCTTTATTTGTAGTATATCTGTGAATTGTGTTTTCTTATGATATTGTGCATATGACACTAGTGGTACAGTAGGAGCTTCACTCGTCTCCTAGTTCAGCCTAAGCTGCTCTGCTAAGCTACCATTATCTATCAGCCTAAGATGCTAGACACCCTATACACTAATAAGGGATACCTGGGCCTGGTGCAAGGTGTAAGTACCCCTTGGTACTCACTACAAGCCAGTCCAGCCTCCTACAATCACACACCACTTAGATACATTGGGCCTATATTTATACTTTTTGACGCAAAACTGCACCAACGCAGTTTTGCATCAAAAATGTTAACACCGGCTATTGCCATTGCATTGCCCCACCCGGGCGTCAAATTTATACTTTGACGCACAACGGCACAAACCACTGGTGAGAGTCTTTTTTTTTTACTCAAACCAATGCACCACATTGTAAAGAAAACAACGTTAACGCAACGCAAATGACTTTGATCCAGTTTACGACGTCACAAACTGGATACACGCCATTTTTTGATGCAATAGCGTCAAAAAGTGGCGCAAACACTGCAAAATGTGCCCCAAAATGGATTCTAGAAGCTATGAGAGACCGCAGGAAAATGACAACCAACTAGGAACCGGCCAGGAGGACCCACACAAGACCCAGGAGAGGGAAAATAAGAAAAGGAAGTGTCGGTTCAGTGCAGAGGAGCATGAAATACTGGTGAAAGAGCTGACATACCACCAGCATCAACCTTTTGTCACCTTTAAATTGCCAATTGGGAGGAGAGAGGAAGTTTGGCAACAAATTGTCAATAAGATCAACAGTGAGGCAGAAGTACGGAGAAAAGTCACTGAGTGCAGGAAATGCTGGCATGACTGCAAGCACAGGACCAAGGAAAAGATGGTAAGGAACAGGAAGGCAGCACTGCAGACTGGAGGTGGGAGTCCAGCACAGCAGGAGGCCCTGGACCACATGGAGGAGATGGTGGCAGCTGTCATCCCTGAGGAGATCGTCACAGGGATTCAAGGACAGGAAAGCGCAGACTGCCAGGACACAACACAGATACGGGGTAAGTCACATGGGGAACTAAAATGCCTAATTGTAAACTGCAAGCGGTGGGGGACATACCTACTACACAATGCATGTAAGCCATGATAATCAGGTAGTGGAAAGGGCAAAGGAGCATGACACGGGGCATGGGCTGTGCTGGGCAAACCTGGGGCACAGCATAACACTACACCAACAACCTTCACATGGGGGTATGCTGCCATGCCAAGGACGTTAGAAAAGCAAAGGCAGTCCAGGAGGGTAGGGTGCAACGTAAAACTGGCATGCTGTCACATGACAGCTGGTATTCTTGCTACATGAACTAGGGCTCACTTAACAGTCTCAGGTCATATCTGCAAGTGGAAATTAACATTGACAACAGTTGCAACTACCACCTCTGCTGTGTGTGCAGGTCAAGTAGCTAATGGCAGTTACGTGCTCATGAATCAAACACACCCAAATTAGTGGGTTCAGGATGACAACGTTATCAATCCCCTATAATCAATAAAAATGTGCTAATCATGTCAAATGCTCATGTCCATAGTCGCTACAAACATCAGCCATTGTTATAAACATTATGAGGTACCCAGCAGTAATGTCATACACATGCGGCACATGTCAGGGTCTGCCCTCTGCCTGGGTCACAATAGCTGCAATGCCACCATGCAACATCCCAACTGTCATAGTGCTAAGACAACAGCATTGAGGGGGAGGATGTATGTTTCCGGCTAGTGAAACACACCCGCACAGTCAGAAGAGGAAATGGAACACTGCTAGGACCATCAGTGCAATCCAATGTAGCACACATTCCCCAACATCAACATTACACACTACCAATGCTGACACCGGTATTGTGCCATGCCAATGCTATACATAGTATATGCTAGGTCTCAGCAACATATAGCTGGATGTGAAATATCAGAGACTGGGTCAGTTCCAGATTGTTAAGTGGTGCAAGTGCCATCAGAACACCCACAGCCAGTGCAAGGCCACACCAAGAAAATGGAAGTAGACAGAGGGTTGAGTTGTACAATAAGGTGGCAACACACAATTTGGGCAGAACCTACACCTAGAGGATGTGACGCAGATGATTCCCAAAACTGCCCATACTACATGTGACATGCAGGTGGTTCATAGGCCTGGGAGAATGCTAATCTTAATGACAGGAACAATGAACAGGAACCAAGATCACAATGTGCAACTAATAGGAAGTCAGGCACGTCATATTACAAATGCCACAACACAGACACACTGATTGTACAATATCTCATTGCAGAGGACGATGGCTCTCCTGGGGATATGCCTGTCCTGGACTTCCATAATGACATAGATGAAGAGCTCTCATAACAAATAATGAGAGTCAAGGAGAGAAGAATTTTATTTAGAACAAATCAGAAGGAACGCAACCGTACTAATCTCCCTATATATAGAACCTAAATCAAACACAAGAGTACAGGGTTCACTTTATAATAGAGGAGCTACTGACAGGGTAAGTATCCCTTGGAGTTCCTAGAACTTATTGGATGAGTTAGTAGTGTTGAATACTGTGTAGGGTCATGTGTTGATAGTGGAGGGAGGGGTTTCCTTTACGGACTAGGTGGTCTCACACACTATATAGTGTCATGCTTCATCTTATGACCACCTAGCCCCACCCAGGTAGGACAGTGTCACCTGGGCGGACTCAACCTCACTGTTAAAGATAGGCGACCCAGTGAGTTCTTGCTCTAACAGTGGTGTCCTATTTTTTTGTTTTTAATCACACCAGCAGACACCATTATTAAAAAGTGTACTCTCTCACACAAGGTGACTGTCTAAGGGGGTGATTCCAACTCTGGCGGGCGGCTGTAGCCGCCGGCCAGGCGGGAACCGGCATTTGGCCGCCATGCGGCCAAAATACCGCTGCCCCCATCCCAACATTCCCGATGGGCCGGCAGGCGCTAACCATGTTAGCGCCCGCCGGCCCAGCGGGAATGAGGCCGCAACACAGGAGCCAGCTCCGAATGGAGCCGGCGGTGTTGCGGCGGTGCGACGGGTGCAGTTGCACCCGTCGCGCTTTTCACTGTCTGCTAGGCGGACAGTGAAAAGCTGGCCGGGGCCCTGTTATGGGGCACCTGCACTGCCTATGCCACTGGCATGGGCAGTGCAGGGGCCCCCAGCGGCCCCAGGACACCCATTACCGCCAGCCTCTTCCTGGCAGTGAAAACCGCCAGAAACAGGCTGGCGGTACGGGGGTCAGAATCCCCAGGGCAGCGCTGCTTGCAGCGCTGCCCTGGCGGATTCTCCCAGCCGGGGCAAAAACGGCGGAATACCGCCGTCCCCGGCAGGGCGACCGCGGCTTTACCGCCGCAATCAGAATGGCATGGGAAGCACCGCCAGCCTGTTGGCGGTGCTTCCGTCATTCAGGGTCAGAATGACCCCCAAAGTGTTTTTATGTATACCCTAGCTTAGCTGGATCCCACATTTTCTAGAACAGTTAAAATTTACGTACTCTCTCCTGTTCCTTTAAAAGTGATGTTGAGTCTGCCAGATGGCACTGTCTTACATGGGTGGGGCTAGGTGATCATATGATGAAGCATGACACTATACCGAACAGGCAGCAGCCATGCAAGGGCGAACATCTATCTTGCAAGAACTTCAACAAAGTGTGAAGAAAATGAGCACAGCAGTAAGGGAGTTGACACAACACCTCGCACACAAAACCTTTCAACGCGTGCACAAATGTAATATTGACCCCCACAGGGCCGACTTGGCTGCCTACCACAGTGATGTAGCTGCTATACTTAAGAACCAGTGGCTCCTCCTTGCTGCAGTACTGCCCTTAATAGACCAACAGTTGGCAGCTGCTGCGATTTCTGACTACATGTCTTCAAACACTGAAGTGTGTGTTGCCCCTTCAAACCCACCATCACCAAGGGCAGAGGAGACGACACACACATCAGAAGATGAAGACGTGGAACAGATCACCTTCACCCGTAGGAGTACCCGGTAGCACTAGTCCATGCCAAATGGGCACTTATAACCAAAGTCCTTTGCTTCGTAACATGCAACTCTTGCAACAGCTGCTCACAAGCACTGTTCTCCATCCCACTGTTTACCTTGACACTATGCTCTGTGATTGTCTCTCATTATCTCATTTGCAATTTATGTTCCTCTGCACTGTATGACACTTCACCCCAGCATGTCCAATGACATGTCCTTTTGCACTTGTGTAGTGTCACAATAAAAGGCGTCACACTAATGGACTCACAGTCCTGGACAACATAAATATTACACTACAGCACTTTAAAATAAATAGCACTTACACAACTACTTTGTCTCTGTGTAATGTGACATATCAACCGTGAGGGAGATTAGTGATGTTTGCCTCATGTCAATGCCCATAGAATGTCAATACAACTGCCTTGAAAGATTGTGGGCTGATAACTATGCACTGGGGTCTGGATTGTACCATCATCTGACCTTCCTTAGGGTTATTTCTGAAGTAAATAGACAAATCACAGTAAAAATCTGCTTCAAGGGACGTCTAAGCAGAAAATTAATGTCTTCAAATTCTTCTTCTACACAATCTTTAGGTATATGAAATTTGACTCTAAAATTTCCTCACATACACAACATACAGCAGGAATAGATGTGTACGAGTGTACGGACAAACAAGTAACCTGGCAGTACAATGTAAGAAATGATAGGTGTGAGTAATGTATACTATTCTACATAAGATTATACCATAACTCACCTTATCAGGGTTCACATGAACATCAGGCTGCAGGCAGACGTACCACAGTGTCCTCAATACAAAATCTGGTCTCAAAGTATGACAGATTGAAAACATACATCCAAACTTAACAACACACTGGGAGCCATAGGAACCTTGAGTGGTGGGTGCAATAGATGGCAGATGCATAGAGAAGTAGCTTTGGTGTAGCTGCCAATTTGACAGCTCAATTGGGATTCGGTTGCAGGATGGCACACAAATGAAATACTAAACTGACACTGTTTACCCATGCCAAGGCCCTGATCGCCAAGCATATGACACACGCTGTAATGGAGTACCTAAGTATTTATTTAACTATAAAAAAAGGATGCTAAAACTAGGGGAAACACCTTAACTAACATAACCTATCCTAACTACACATTACCCACTCCTGACCCTAACTACCTAAAGCTAAACTTACCTATCACATTTAACTAAACACTCTAAACATCAGCCCCCCCACCCCCTCACTTACTTATCACATTTACCTAAACACATACTATCTTATCCTAAACAATTATATATATATTATTTACATATATATATATTTTTAAATTTATTTAATAAACAAAAACCCCAACATCATCCCCCACCCACAAAAAAACACATGTAAAAATATCATACCCTCCACCCCGAACCCACTTATACTAACTAAACTAACAGCCTATTCCAACCTAACACTAAGCCCCCTAAACCCACTAAATATAAGAACCAGGAAAGAGGAAGGAGGGGAGGGAATCATGGCTGAGGGTCACAATGTCACAAGTTTGCCCTCTGCATGATCTTCTTTATCCCACGCACTTTCCTGTTGATGTGGGACACCTCTTACTGCACCCTGTCCAGTCTGCGCAACATCCGTTGCATGTCACGTTGCATGTTATGAAATTCTACATTGTCAATGACTGTAGGTGGGGTGGTCTGTGTGCCAGTTGTGGAGGGTTGTGCAGTTGCTGGTGCCATGCTTGGAGAGGGAGGTGCAGGGGCTGCTGTCAGTGGTCCAGCAGCAGATGATGTTGACGGACCTGCAGTGGTGGCTGTCATCCTTAGTGCCACTTGGGTCAGAGTGGTGGTGCTGGTGGTGGCGGCTGTTGTGGGAACAGATGGGCCCCCTTGGGCAAATGCCCTCCACTCCCCTGTGGCTCTCTCATGGCGATAACTCCATGCCATGAAGCGGAACCCAGACTGAACATCCAGAATGTGGCAGGAACGCATCGCCCTCCTTTGGAACTCGTGGATCAGATTGGCATCCATATTGGCTGCTGTTAAAAATAATAAAGCCAAACATTAGTTCCATTGTTGTGTGATACAGCTACTGATGATATTAAAAAAAGTCATCAACATTATCTTAAACAGGCCAAATCACAGTACAGATCAAAGATTCCCCCTGAGGAAGTACATGCCAATGCAGCCTACTCATGTCCTATCTAACAGCACAGCAATGCTCAAAAGGATTTGTACCTACTTAAATGATGTAAGCATTTTTGTACTGCCATTAGTCACAGAACAAATGCTGTAAGTCCTCCACATATGACAGGCCAACTAATGACTATCTTATGGATGACAATCAAGGCAAACAAGATCTGTGATTTGTAAATGGAATTGTCAGGATGGTATGTAGTTGTTAATCATGAGTGGGCATCCTAGGTTGGAACAAATGAATTTCAGAATTACATGTCTGTGTACTACACCTGGATCCTCACACCTAGGTACACATAGTTCATAAGCCTAAACGTGCACCTCAGGGGGGGATGGACAAGAAACACATACTTTCAAACATAAAGGACAGCCAGGAAGCTTTGGACAGCTGTCCATTGGTTTAGTCAGTCCACCACAGGTAGGGAGGGTGTCCAACTAGTATAGACACAAACATTGTACAATCCTATCCACATTTAATGTTCCTAATTGCAGAAATTATCAACATCATTTGATACCACCAATACCTGTCCTACAACAAGTATATAGATGCAAACACCCATCTGGGCATGAGCTGCATGCCCACCTATGACATTGTACTCAAGTGCCACATAAAAGTAGCACAACATGTGGAGCTAGATGCTGCTCAGAAGTCAAACATACAGTCTAACAAGTTCATTAGTGAACAGGGAGGATCAAGTCTGTGGTTAATACTTTGGCATCCCTACTCTGTGTGATTCAGGGTATGACTTGCTGGCTAAATCATGAAAATGGCTCTCTCCAAATTTTTCATTACAAGAAATGTAACAACACATTCCACCCTGTTAACATGGCCATGCCTACAGGGCTGCACTATAATCCCAAATTATGACTCTACTCCACTGATTGTCCAACTCAAATATGGAAAACCAAGTCAAACTCCAATCAAGTCACATATCAGATCATGTGCCAGCACATCATACCTTGCTATTTGTCCCATACACAGGAGTCAATCACACAACAGCTGCAAACACAACACAGAACTGAAATATCAACACTTACTGGATATGTCTGGGTCCGCAAATCAAGCCACTTCTCTAATTGTGTAGGGGGCAGGTCCACCTGTAAAGCATGGAAGGGTGAAATGTGCTCAATGTCTGTGTACTGTACAACACTTTGAAGAAAAAATTACTGTGTGTGACATTATATCTGAAAGTCCAGCCCCTCAGGCATGGTGACACTCCAACAGACATACCACTGCAAAAATCTATAGACCCTGTCACTCCAGTGAGTGATACACACACATATGCACACATGCAGTAGCCCTAACTATCATGTGGTGACAAACATGATTCCTCGATTGTTTGCAGATTCATTTCTAGAGTGTACTCCATTTCTTCATTTGTTCTTATGAGAGGCATGCAAAGCCACATTCCTGGTGCAATGTGATACCAGTCATCAGGTATTGTGGCTTGTGCATCAAGGGACAATCAGTTACTGTGTGATGCTCATGTGGGTTGAGCTTAGCTCATGATTTATTGTGCTTTCTATGGTCCATTACATGTGGGCCTGTGTTGTGTGTAGGTTACATATCCTACATTGACAGTGTACCCTGAGCCAATTATGTCCCCTATGACACAATAATGGCGGGATCCTGTGCGTTACTTGATGACAATCTGACGCTAAACATGGATTGGCCATTTATCAAAATTAATACAACAAAGAAATATATGCTGACAGTGTCTATTTTGGTCATCCGTGACAGAATGCATGGGCACAGGTGTAGTCATGCACCTGAAATGTGTCACTCATTGCCCTGTGTAGCCATATCGGGTATTGGGATTCACAGTTAGCCACATTCATTATCTTACATTAGCCAATTTGGGTGATCTGCGGGTATACAGCAAACTGACACTGTCCCATTTTTGAAAAATGGTTTAGCAAATATCCTACTGTGGCAATGTTGATGATGTAGGTTTCAATTTGTATGCACCTTGGGAATGGCAGCAGTCACAGGAATGCTGGTCTTCTCATCTTAGCATACACCCATGTCTGTGATATCCTTCATACTGGGAAGTTAGCTATTGAACATATGCTGTACTAGATCAGCAGGGGTGTACCAACCGTAAAGTAGCAATTATTTTGGGAATTTATATGTATGATGGAATTGGTAAGGGGTCCCTTGCCCAGCATCTTGCAAGTAATACATTGTGGCCATGCAATCACCAAATTCAGGTATCCCATGATGACCAAATAAATTATGAGAACTGCATGGCAATAAAGTAACACAGATGGCAAATGCATCAGCTCTGTTCCAGCTATTGTGCACAAGGCAATTTAAAACACACGGGAGCAATGAACAGAGGGCCAGATATATTTTTTATTCCTCAATTTGTAGCATTTGCTTCATGTTTTACGCTACAGCTATGGAAAGTAGCACCAAACATTTAGATATGAACTTGTGTGAATTACTTTGGCATCTAATTCTAATTTAATTGCGGAACAAACCAAGTCAAAGTATCAGCCTAAGATATTACCGGAGGTTAGGAAGAACTTTCTACATATGGCCGGTAATACAGTTCAGACATGTATTGCAAATAATTGGGGACCACATTAATTCCTTGCTTTAGCTTGTGAAATACTTCTCTTTCCTGGTACACTCACAGACCATCAATGAAACATGTTTGAGCCGCATTACCATCATCTGTTGACGTCAAAGCAGCACTAATTTACAAGATCAAGTTGTGTTTTGTAAGTTTGTGCAGCTGTTGCATCAACAAATGACAGTAATGTGTAGCAAATATTGTATAACTCAGGGCCACTGTATGTTTAACTTGCATTCCACATGTCCAAAACCGTTGCCTGCAGCATATCAACAAATCTGCTACTGTCACTACAGAGCATTTAAATGTGCACATTACTCTGAATTGTACTCACTAACAGGGCCACCAATCACCACACCCAGGTGGTCCAGCAGGTCTTGCTTTCTGGCAACAAGGTCAGCCCAGCGATGCTTGAGTTTGTGGTCGTTGCGTGGTGTGTTGAAAGTTCTTCTCAGATGGTACAGCACCCTGGACCACCTGAGCCTCCTCGCCTCCGTGTGATACCCCTGTATCACCCTGCCACCATCCTCAATCATCAGGGGGAGGAAGTGGCACACCAGCCAAATGAATGCCCCCAGCTCCTCCACACCCATTCTCCCCAGACGTGGCCTACCCAACATGACCAAAATAATAGTAATAGGAAAGGGTACAGAGGAAAATACAGGGAAAGGAGGGAGGAAAATGAAAGTAAAGTAACCCAAAAACAGCCCAAATTTCCCCAAACTAACAATACCCACTGCACACTCCCAACAGTACAAAGACAAAATTAGACACCAAATACGACCAAAACACACTTACAATGAACAACTGAGACAATTACTAAAACAACAGATGACAAATAGGATGGCACACAGGAGACAAAAGCACAATTTGAACAGACAAAACTCTCAGAACAGCCACACAGACTGCAAAGTGAAAGTGAAAGTACACCCACTGAACCATTTCTGTAAACAGGATATCGTATTACATCACTTCCTGTCTCAAATGCAGTGCGTTTTTATTATGATGCGTCACAATTTTCTGACGCTTATGGGCTGTGCATCACATTTTTTGAATTTTTGAATTTTGACGCATATGCGTCTTTTTTTATGCAT
The DNA here is from genome assembly GCF_031143425.1 of Pleurodeles waltl. Classification (NCBI taxonomy): domain Eukaryota; kingdom Metazoa; phylum Chordata; class Amphibia; order Caudata; family Salamandridae; genus Pleurodeles; species Pleurodeles waltl. Next base: position 228,609,333 of record NC_090443.1, read on the forward strand.
TTACGTCAAAATATCTGTCTTTTACTGTGTTTGTGTAATTTCTCTCATTTGCAATGTACATGAAAGCTGTAACTGTACACAAATAGGCTGTTTGCACCTGCTTTGTGTGTTCTAGTGTTGGGCACATGTGGCAGACCACACTAATGCGCACCATAATACTTATGTTGTTGTACCGGATGAGCACTCTTCACTGACCCAACAGACACCCAAACATTTTGAATAAAAATTTGTATTACCTGGTTTGAGCAGGTTGTGCGTCAATAGAGGATAACAAGGCTATGCAACTTAATACATTACCTCATTGCCTGTGTGTTAATGTCTGTGAATTGGCTATTTCAATTGTTATTGGGCCTCTGTTTGAACGCCACAAGACGTGTTTTCATTAATGTGCTTGTAAGAATGTGTTGTAAATGTGGATAACCATCAGATGCTATTCAGTGTAGAAATGAGTCAGGATATGTGTTTGCCATACACGTAGCATCTAATGCTGTTTGAACTTCCCTGACTTTTGGCACAAAAAATCTCCCTTGACTAACTATGCACAGGATTTATAGAGGACGGTTGATAATGGCAATGAATAAGCCATCACATGTCCAGGAATGTTGGATACCACATCCTGGTCAGTTATTTGTATACTACCTATGAGTCAGGCATTTGAAAATGCTATGTAGGTACAGTGTCTGTGACACAGCGTCGCAAAACCAATCTAAAAATGTAATGTCACTCCACAGTTTGAGTCATATATATGGCCTATGTTTCTCGTGTGGCAGTGGAGGACCAGCAGACCAAGCTGCATGTGTTCACATATTTTCAGTGGTTAGTTGAACAAAGGTGTCCAGTTCAAGTGTGTGGCCATGTGTACCCTGTGTCATTATTGTCCTCCATGTTGTCACAGTTACGTGCAGGTCTAGTCATGGGCCTGTGGAGCCATTCCCTGCATTAACAGAGTATCCTTCAATGCAGAATTGACCGAAATCCAAAGAGGAATCAACAACACACACAGGGATATTCCAGCTATGGCACTGCAGAAGTTTTATGAGGCTGACAACAGGGCAACCTTGGTGTGCTCACAAACGTAATGGATCAGTAAATAGAACCCGGCAGCTTTCATCACAACATTTGTATACAGGGTGGCCTCTGAAATTCCCACTGCAACAGGGAACATCAGTGCCTCTGTGCTGATTAATCTCACAGTTAGTCACCATACAAGCACCATCACTGGGTTGTAGCCAATGTGAATCTGTGTGTGGACCGTCAGGGTACAAACATGTTTTGTCCTTTCATGCACATTAGAAAACGTTGTTTGTTGTGCTGGAGGCACCATACCCAATCCATGAATACAGCCTTAGTACACTGTCACTGTTTGTCACTCATTCATACATAAATCCCAGGCAAGTGATAGGACCGGGACTAGGCTATTGAACACATGTCCCAGACCATGATACCATAAGTAAACTGATTACACTATACAATATATTTGTGGATTCATCGTAGACCTACCAGACACAATACCCCAGGAGGAAAGTGAGGGCATGGAAAGCAACTATGAGAGAAATGTAGCCACAGGGAACCTCTATGGTAACACAAAGACAGCAACCAATCAGGTTAACAAGATGCTCGCTCTGTCAGGAACTAACATGAAAAAGGCAAATGCACAGTGAGCAGACTCTGCCTGGGAAAAACTGGAACAACACTGTGGAAAATTAAAACTGAATTTGTGCTGTGCGCTGCAACGTTACACAATAGCCCAAGGGCTGTGTTACACAAGTGGCTTATACGGCAATGCACAACAAGGATATACATAAAATGGCAGCTTCTAAGCAGTTCCACGCAGCTGCAATGGCAGTGCAGGTTCAAATGGGTGGTCTGCATGGAAGTGCTCACAGGCGTGTGCAGCTTCAGTCTCTCACAAGTCCTGTAGGTGTGAATCATGTTCAAAGGGCCAACACTACCTTTCACATGGGAAGCAATTGACAGGTGATTACAGGTCCTACAGACTACCAGGCAATGCATTTTCGGACCTGAAGTCCTTGCATACAGATGAACTAGGACTATGGCATGCCATACTAAAGAGGGAAGCACGCTGGAGTCAGATTGTCATTCTGGGTATGTGTAGATGAAGGATTATCAGGGTACACATAGTCCAGTTACAGGGCCACCTAGAGAAGGGTGGGGAGAGACTGAATACATGCCTGTGGCAGAACTTATGACCTGGGATGGCATGCACAGGGCATGTCTTGTGAGCAATGCTTGTCATACCTGGGACACTTGTGCTATCCATTTGCAGCTTACATGGACTTCTTGTCACACATGCTCCTTGCAGAAATAGCTGATGTCACACTTACTGCTGTCAAGGGTCTGGTCATACATTCCTGCTACCAATATATAGCACATCCACTGCCTCATGTATGAAGCAGTTTTTTAACTTATGATTGATGGTGTCTTAGTTGTGTGCCATATGCTGCGATGAACCATGTTGCCAACATGGATGTGTGCCATAGCTGTGATACTCTGATATTGCCCTTCAAATGTGAAATGAACACAATATATGTAATTTACACTGTGTGTGAAGTTGGGTGTACACTCATACCCATCAAATATGATATGGCTTTTTCAGTATCCTAATCTGTATTACTGCACTGCTCCATGAGGCTAAACTCTGATTGTGATTCCTAGGGATTATGTGATGCATAAATAATTACCCAGACCATGATTTAGTGATTAAATGAGGTGTTTAATGACATATGGTAAGACAGTGTTGATGGTGACTACAATTAAAAGAAGTTTTGTACAATGCGTTGTCTCCGACACAATCCTGCTGCAATGTTTGGATGGTCTCACTCATGTTGATGGACAGCATCCTCCTCTTCCTCCTCTTCAGGCATTTGTGGGTCTGGTTCATAGAGGGGAATGTTCCTACTTACACATATGTTGTGCAGGATGGCGCATGTCAAAATGATCTTACATACCATTTCCGGTGAATATAAGAGTCTGTCTTCGGTGAAGTTGAGGCACCTGAATCTTGACTTCAGGATGCCAAAAGTCCTCTCTACAATAGTGCGTGTCCTCCGATGTGCCTCATTATGGGCACGCTCTGATGCTGTGCTTGGGTTGGCAAATGGGGTCATGATCCTTGGCTGGATCCCATACCCCTGATCAGCTGAAAGAGAAAATGAGTGAATATTTTTTGATGGAGCTTCCACCATGATTATCACTTTGCATGGCAGTTATTATCTTGTGTTGTCTGGGACTCATCTGTGTTTATGTTATTGTGTGGAATCCTGGGATTCTAGGATGTACCATCAGCATTGGGTTGTTTCATTACCTAATCTCGTGTTTGGCTGATTGACCGGATATCAGCAGTATTTTTGGACACTTGCAGTACATTGTGTACTCCCATACATTATGTCATGTGAAAGAGGTGTCCATGTGTCTTCACTGGGGGTGACATGATACTTCCACACGCAGAATCAATTTAACAGTGGTGGTAACACGGTTGCACTATATGGCCTGAAAATCCCATCCAATTCAACATATGCAATAGCATGTGTTAAGCAACAGTGAGGGCCTTTGATTTGGCTAGGTGACAATGTACAGCACATCTCCATAAGTTGGCAGCACTGAAGTGTTGACAATTGACAATGCACAAATATCCCATGTATGACAAGTTCTATGCAAACCTATTTTTGTGCCCTCACCAAGTTGGCTCATGTTCAAACGTGTACTTACACTACTGAACCTGGTCCAGGTAAGGTGGCTATCTTGGTTGTGGGGGTGAAGGTTTAATTGTCAGAAGGTCCATATGCCTGTATATCTGTTATGTATATGTGTAATTGTCTCAATCCTTATGTGTAGCAATATGCAGTTTACAATATCGTCACATCAATATGTGTTCTTAGCACAGTCCACTTTCTTATTGGTAGCGGGCAATATCAGCTCAGGAGTGATGGGAGATGTTGGTACAGCCTCAATGATTCCATGTCCCATTCCTTAGAGTCATCATCATCATGCTATATGTCTCATGGTGTTTGACCTGCAGCGAAACACATTACACACCCCTTACACAGTAAGTATTGCTTGGAAGGGTGTGTGATTGAGTGTTATTGATGTGATATTGGAAGGTTAATCTTCAAAGTTGTACTGCCAGTTAAGGCCATGTCATTGTCACTGTGTGGTTTTAAATTGGTCCCTGGTGTCTCCGGAGTGGCATCTATTGTTATTTGCATCTGTCATGTGTCCATAGGTGTGTATCCCATTGGGTCAGGGTATCAAACATGACTAACAGTGTCACAACATCAGTGTCTTTCTGGCCACGTGTCAATGTAGTGGTGTATCTGTTGTGTGTCCTACAGGGTTGCTGTGCAGTGTGTATTTAACTAGGTTTCTGTACTTACCAACAAGTAGGCCATTTTCATATCATCCAACCTGGAAGTGTTGATTGATGGTGCAGTGGTGGAAAATGAATGAATCATGTACACTCCCTGGATACTTTGCCACGAGGTTGGTGATCAATCCCCGGTGATCCACTATGGCCTGCACATTGATGGAGTGTGTGGGCTTCCTCTTGTGGTATAGATGCTTGGTTGCAGCAGGTGGCACAATCCGTACATGTGTGCAGTCAATGGCACCAAGCACTTGTGGGAAGCCGTTGATTTGTTAGAAGTCCTGTTTGGTCTCCTGCTGCTTCAGCTGTGTGTTGGGGAAGCTGATGTGGCAGGGTGTGAGGGAGATGACGGCATCCAGTACCTTGGGTAGGAAGGCAGAAAATGAGGGCTGTGAAATCCCGGTAACCAGGGCATAAGTGGTATGAAAAGAGCCACTTGCCAACATGTGCAGGACAGCTAGCAGCTTGGTCTCTGGTGCAATGGTGTGGGGTGTCTGCAAGCTGGGTGCCAACTGTGGCTCAATGTTGCGCAGCAGCTGCTGTATGGCTTGCCAGTTTAGTCTGTACCTCTGGATGATGTCATGTTCCCTGAGGCCCAGAAGGGTTGTCCTGGTCCTGAATATCCTCTCCTGCCTTCTGCGTTGCCTTAGGGGTCCCTGTTGGTGTTGTGGAAGCTGCTGGTGTTGGTCCTGTGCTCTGCGTCTTCGTGCATGCTGGATTAATAGCACCTCCATGTCTTCCTTTTTGAGCTCTAATGTTGCTTCTGTGTGTTTTCCTTAAGTAATGGTGTGTTTGCCCCATTTTAATGCCTGCCTGACCCAGGCGTTATTTTTTTACGCGAATCGGGTTGTGCGCCATTTTCTGCCTCCGCCTCCCAGACATGCGCCATTTTTGTGCGGTTGGATAAATATGGCGCACGGGTGTTTAAGTCATTTTTTTGGACGAGAACGCACACCTTACATGTCATTAATGCAAGGCGGGTTCACACATCCAGAAAATGATGCACACAGCGGAATTTTGGTGTTCATGGGGTCGGGTGTCAAAGTATAAATATGGTGTTAGGTTTGAGCCGAATTTGCGTCAAAACATTTGACGCAAATTTGCCGCAAACAGAGTATAAATATGCCCCTCAGTGAATGAGTATTTTTCCTGTTACTAAATATGTACTCATCATAAGACATTAATACATTTTATTACATGAGTAAATTGAGAAATGGGGTAAAAGTTCAATTCAGTTAACTACAACTGTTGTGCTAGGAAAAGTTATATGATTATGAATTTGTTGTACCATCATATCCAGAAAAGCATTTCTAAAATTAGGAAGGGCAGTCTGTGATACCCCACCTGCAGGCTCAAAGATGGAGTGAGCATAATACCTCCATATAGGTGGGTTTGGCATTGATTCTAAGAGTGTTTTCCTGAAGCTGAGGCATTATTTCTGCAATTTCATCTCAGATAACCGCACTAATCAGTCTGTAGTTGTAGTATTTTTCTTCCTCTGTTGGAAAAGTACAATCTTCACTCTGAATATCCATTCCTGTCTACTCTTCCTTCTCTGAAAGGTTTTGAGGATCTGCATCCACCTCGCAATTGTGTACAGTGCAGCCAATTTGGAACGCCTTGATGCATTTTTGCCTCTTTATATCTGTTGCACCTAGTTACCACCTGATCAGAGTTGGTGGCAATTTGCACATGCAAAATCGTAATTTTACGACTAGTCGATATTTACCAATGGCTGATTCACACAATTTGCGATTCGTTATTAGGGAATCAGTAAAAATTACTCACAAAGTTTGGTCACTAATGTACCAATTCAGGAGCTAGTTGATTTGATAAAACAGCACAAGGAATGCTTTTAGTGCATTCGATAAAAATATTTTAGCAGTGGGCAACCAGTTTACGACTGGTTACCAGTTCGGTATTGCTTTGTACATCTAGCCTATACTGAGTGAATGAGGATTGGTAACAAACATAGATAATAGAACGTATAAAGGGAGTAACAACATTTTTAGGAGGATATTTATCGACACTGCTCTGTGCACTTAGCTTTTAAATTGCACAGAATACTTGATAATACAAGACATTCTGAAGCCATGACTTAAGTCCTGGTTTGAAGAATCTAGGGTCAGAACTGCTGCATTTTAATATCATCATAACAAAGTTGTTTCTTCAACTGAGAAATTGGGCTTGAAACCTCAAGTTGATTAACATCATCTGTGTATATGCCTTCCATTTTTCAGCAACAGAAAATGTGCATTCCAAGATTGGAGTTTTGGATTTTTAAAATGAAAAAAGCAGTGAAAGGCACCCCTGGGAAGAATGGAAATGTCTATTGTGGTTTTCAGGGGGAATTTAGAATTTGGCTTCTCTGCTTCCTTACTCTTAAGAGAAGCCCAGTGGACATGTGTCGGTCAATGTGAAGAGAAGAATGGGAGAGACCATACTGTAATATATGATGTCAGCAAAATTGTGAGAGACATAGAAATATATTTTAGGCTTCAAAAAACAATCTAGAGAAAGGAGCACACCCTGGGAGTCTCACTTTTCACCAAAGCTTTTTAGTTTTACATGCAAAAATGACCACACATTATCTCATCACTCATTAAATCAATCAATCAATCAAACAATTTATAAAGTGCCCTACTCACCCGTAAGGGTCTCAAGGTGCTGGGGGGGAGTTATAGGTCAAATAGCCATGTCTTGAGGCGTTTTCTGAAGGCCAGGAGGTCTTGGGTCTTGTGTAGTTGGAGCGGTAGGGAATTCCAGGTCTTGGCGGTGAGGTAAGAGAAGGATTTTCCTCCGTGGTGGTGCGGTGAATGCGGGGGACGGAGGCGAGGGCCAGGCTGGCGGAGCGGAGCTGGCGGGTGGGGGTGTGGAATGTGAGTCTGTCGTTGAGGTAGGCCGGTCCTGTGTTGTGGAGGGCTTTGTGTGCGTGGGTGAGTAGTTTGGAGGTGATCCTCTTCGATACAGGTAGCCATTGTAGCTCTCTGAGATGGGCTGAGATGTGGTTTCGGTGTGGGACATCAAGGATGAGTCAGGCAGAGGAATTTTGGATACGTTGCATTTTCTTATGGAGTTTGGCCGTGGTTCCTGCATAGAGCACGTTGCCGAAGACCAGTCGGCTTCTGACTAGGGCGTGGGTGACTGTTTCTCCACTTGAATATCTTGCGGAGCATGCAGAGGGTGCTATAGCAGGAAGAGGAGACTGCGTTGACCTGTTGAGTCATGCTGAGTGCTGAGTTAAGGATGATTCCCAGGTTCTGCACTTGGGTGGTGGGGTTGAGGGCGGCTCCGAGGGAGGTAGGCCACCAGGAGTCGTTCCAGGCGGAGAGGTTGCTTCCGAGGATGAGGACCTCTGTTTTGTCTGTGTTTAGTTTGAGGCGGCTTGGTGCCATCCAGTCGGCGATAGCGTGAAATCCCTTGTGGAGGTTGTTTCTTGCTATTGTGGGGTCTTTCGTGAGGGAGATGATCAGCTGGGTGTCGTCTGCATAGGATATTATGTTGATGTTGTGGGATCGAGCAATGTTGGTGAGGGGAGCCATGTAAACGTTGAAAAGTGTCAGGCTGAGGGAGGATCCTTGAGGGACGACACAGCCGATTTTGGAGGATTCGGAAAGGTAGGGCAGATGGCGGACTCTCTGGGTTCTGACGGAGAGGAAAGAGGAGATCCAGTCAAGGGCCTTGCCACAGGTCCCGGTGTTGTGGAGGCGTGTTCGAAGGGTGTGGTGACAGACGGTGTCGAAAGCGGCGGAAAGGTCCAGGAGGATGAGCACTGCTTTGCTGTCTTCCAGGTGGCGGGGCAGTTGGCTGTTTTTTCAATGACCTTCACTGGGAAGGGGAGGAGGGAGATAGTTCAGTAGTTAATAGGGTTCTCTGGATCTGCTTTGGGTTTCTTCAACAGGGCGTTGACGTCGGCGTGTTTCCATCTCTCCGGCAAGGTGGCTGTCTCAAAGGAGCTGTTGATGATTGTGCAGAGGTGGGGTGCGATGAAGTTGCTGGCTTTGTTGAAGATCTGGTGCGGGCAGGGGTCCGAGGGGGAGCTGTAGTGGATGGAGGCCATGGTGTTGATGGTGTCTTCATTGTTGACGTGGGTCCAGGAGCATAGAGGGTTGGTTTTGTTTGATGAGTCAGGTTCTTGTTTTTTGTGGTTGGCTGGGGTTCGAAGCTGTTGTGGCTGTCTTCGATCTTTCGACGGAAGTGAGTGGCGAGGGAGTTGCAGCGTTCCTGTGATGGCGAGGGTTCGTGGGAGCAGGTCCTGGGGTTGGAGAGTTCTTTGATGATGCCGAAGAGCTCTTTGTTGTTGTGGGCGTTGGTGTCTATTCAGCTTTTGTAGTAGGTTCTTTTGGTAGTGCGGATCAGCTGGTGATGTTTGCGGATGGCAGTCTTGAGGGGGGTGTGGTTGGATTCGGTGGGTGCAAGGCGCCAGGTCTTCTCCATTCTTTGACATTCCTGTTTGGAGGCCTGCAGGTCGAGGGTGAACCAGCTGGCCTTGGGTCTGTGATGGGAGTCTGAGGGTTGTTTGAGTGGTGCAAGGGTGTTGGCCCAGTCTTCTAGCCATTTGTCAGTTATGTGGCGGCTTTTCTGGGGTCCCGGGTCCTGGAAGGGGGTGCCTGGGTGAGGGTGGAGATCAGCTGTTATGTTGAGATTCTGTTCCAGTAGCGGCGTGAGGGTTTCGTGGTGAGGTCGTGAGTGACCGGCTTCTGAAAGGAGAAATGGATGCAGCGATGGTCGGTCCATAAGCGTTCAGTGGTGTGGCTGAAGGAGACGTGGTTGCTGGCTGAGAAGATGGGGTCGAGTGTGTGTCCTGCGGTGTGGGTGGGTGACGTGATGAGTTGCTTGAGGCCAAGGTGGGCGAGGTTGTCGATTAGATTGGTGGTGTTGATATCATTGTTTTCTAGGTGGAAATTCAGGTCCGTTGAGGCAAGGGCTTGAGAGCTGATGGTGTTGTCGCAGAACTGCGGTCTGGGGCCTGGGGGTCTACAGACCAGTGTTGCTCTAAGGGTGGTGTTGGCGGTGATGTGGATTTTTGAAATGGAGGCGCTCGGCGGATTTGATGGTGTTGTGGGAGTTGGTGGAGACTCTTATGGTGTTTTTTGTGGACTATGGCAATTCCTCCTCCTGGTTTGTTGCTGCGGTCTCTTCTGGTGATCTTGTAGTTTTCTGGTATGGCTATGGCTATATCAGGTTCCGAGGCCAAATTCATCCAAGTTTCTGTGAGGAATGCGACGTCGGGCGAGGAAGTGGTCAGTAGGACCCAGAGTTCGATTGCATGCTTGTGGACGGAGCGGGTGTTAAGTAGGATGCATCTTAGGCGGCTGTCTGAGGCTTTGAGTTGGAGTTTGTAGGTGAAATTGCAGGCTTTGCAGGAGAAGGGTCCTTTGGTGCACGTTGGGGTGGACTGGAAGCAGATGGAGGAGCGTCCTGGATTGAGGTTGTGGAGGTCATAGGCAGTGTAGTGGTGATTGGTGGTATGGGGGGCGTGTTGGCCAGGGGGTCTGGCGCTGGGCGCGGTCTTGCCTTTGGTGCGCCTTCATAAGAGGGGAGGTGGGAGGGAGTGGCAGCTGGGAGGAGGGGTGGGCTCGACCAATGGAAGGGTGGGGGCGGGGCAGCAGGGCTCTGGGCGGGAAACAATAGGGAAAGGGGAAAAAAATTTATCATAGACTCGAGGTGGAGGGAGGGGGATGGGGCCACGGGGAGGCAGTGGCGATGCAGACAAAATAAACGGGGGAAAATAGAAAAATAGAGATTACCTAATCAGGAGGGCAGCTGGGTGTAGCGGAGGTGAGGAGGAAGCGACCTGCCTGCCAGAAATGACTAACTATGGTAAGTAAGCCTGGGCAATCTGCCGCTTACAAATACCAAAAGGGTAAAACTCATAAACCAGGTACAATTTAGAAGTAGTGAATTGTAATGGGAAGATGATCTAAATATACAAGTCAATAAAAGCTCAGTGATGATATGTAACAACGCATAAATTATGTGATATTTTTCCATTTGTGTATTATGTGCTCAATACCATTTGAAACGTTTTCTGCAGTTAGAACTGGGTGTATTTTGCACAACATTCAGATTTGCACACCCAAAAATGTGTCCAATAATGAACAGATCAGAATTTCTTGCTTTTTTACAACAAGATCCTTTACAGATTATACTTATCATTAATGTTTGGGCAAAAAGCCTGGTGTAAGTAATTTGCGCATGGGCAATTAGTAGGACTGCCCTATCTTTTTATGTGTGCCGAGTCCACACTTGCAAGGATACTACTCCTAAAATACCTTTGTGAATAGCAAACAATCATAAACTTACACAAAAATTTAAGTTTACCTTTGTGAATCATACCCATTGTTCATACCTTTCATTGAAATACCATGCATGTTTAAAACAGCATATTAACAAGCTGGAAGCATATTTGGAGATGTAGAGTGGTTATAACACCTTTATCTAATGTCCCAAAATCCACAACCATTCTCAGTCTGTCAGACTTAACTGTTCACTAGCTTCAGGCCTGCTGCAGACCTTGCTTCATGCTCTGCTGTCTATAGTCTGTGCTCGTCACCCAAAGCTGCCTCCTACTTTTTTAACATTAAGCCAAGGAAATTATACAGAACAAATGGTTCAAGCAAACAGGGGGCTGATTGGCTGATGAGCAGGCCACTCCTTTACAGGCTATTTCATGATAATAACCAACAACCTTCTTGGTCTCCAAGTTGAGACTTGGTTGCCAAGTGAAAAAGTGAATATTAAACATTGGCCTGATTGGCAGGCAATCCATGTTGGGCTTCTCTAGATAAGAAATTATTTAAATTAGGTACATGATTGGCTTGCAATCAGTTGGCTGAATACACTAAGAAAAAATCTTGTAAATGTCTGCTTGCTGACCGGTTGTAAAAGACAAAAATTATTTATATGCCTTTATGTGGATTGCTATATATTGCTCTGTGCATTTTAAACACTGTCTGTCTGCTTTATGTGAATTACTATATATTGTTCTGTGCATTTTAAGCACTGTTTACACAGAATATAATCACATATGCAAAACAACTGAGATCATTCCATAATTCTAATTGTAAAACAAAAGACAAAATTCATGTAAATCCACAGCTATTTTGCTGGCCACAGGCCACCAGCCCTATTCTGCTGCTGGTACAGAGGATCCAGTGCACTACAGAGAGGACCTGCAATTCAAAGCAGATCAAGTAGCAGTGGAAGCAGTTGATTTGCTGCTACTGCAAGTCTCCGGTCTCCTAGGAGGTTGTGGTCCCTCTGTACACAGAAGCAAAGCACATTGCTCAGCATCTCAGCAGTATTGGCCATGGTATATACAGTCATATTCAGGACTACAAAGGGGCACGGAGGGAAAAGAGAATCACAATTCAAGGGCTACTCTAAACATATTTTAGTCTTTATTAAATAAATTTACTTTACACATACCTACTGACAATTTAATATTGAATAAATACCCAATTAACAGTGTAAGCCAATAAAGGTCAGGCCTGGATGGTCAATATGGCTCACCACTCCTGACAGCAAAACATAAACACATAATCAAATAAGAACTTCTAGAAAAGCAATAGAGAACAGGAAAGCTACTTGTCCTTCAACCACAGGTTTAAACACCAAGCTGATCGGTGTCAAATGAAGCTAGTCCACATGACACAATGCCCCAACTTAATGTAGAAAGGTAAATAAAAACCCTCCATGGGGACAAAATAATGTATTACAAAAATATACCAATAAATTACAATTCTAAAACTGTTTTTTAAAGTGCAGTCACAAGTCACAAATGAAGATCACAGACATGCCGCAGGACAATGTGGGCAAGGGGTGGGGGTCAGAAATTCTTCTGAAGCATGCCAGAGTTTCTGCACCTACTATAGTTCAAGTGCCATTTGCCTCTTGTGTTGGTACTGGGAGATATGGTTATCATTAAAGACCAAAGGGAATTCTGGTATCCCAAACTGCCACATGTGGCTTAAAAGGGAGCATATTGGCGAATCCAACCCAAACACGTAATTCATTTCCTTGCTTACCTTGAAAAGCAATGAACATAAGATTGGGAGATTCCTCTATAAGGAGAGGAGGTTGATTCATAGGATCAATGCATTCTAAGTAGAGATAAACTGCAATTCAGGAGGGGTGAAAAATGCAAAAAACATAAGCACAATTGCTGTGTATAACATAGATAGAATCAACTCACGAGAAGGTGCTAGGAGAAATATCCATAAAGAAAGAGGCTTTACTGTCACTCAAAAGTCGTACCAGAAGCCCATATTAAATAGAGAAAAATTGCAATGTGCCAGGAAGTAGTCTAAAGCATTGCAGAAAGTAAGTAATTAAAACAAAATGAAATGCTGAAGCTAATTGTATCACAAAATAAACATACCAAAGGACACACTAGAGAGAGTAACTGATCAAATATCATTCATACCAAACAATAAAGCAAAATTGGATTCAAGAAAGCCAAATAAAACTGGTTGGTGGATAGGACTGTTCATGAGAAATTTGGTTTTGATTCTAATCCTCAAGTCAAAGCTTTTACTAAACGGGGCTACAGAACCTTTCTGGAGAGCGAGTTCTCAGTTCGACCCATTGCCTTGTGGTTTGTATTTCAATGGTGTTTTTTAAGGCAGTGTTATGAGTGCCTTCATTGCTCAGAAGACTTGTTTTTGTGCAGCTACTTTCTGCAGGTAATTTTGATGTGTGTTTGACTTTTCCTTATGCATCATACAGAATACATTTATTCTGTACTCAACAGGTAAACAGTGAAGCCACAGCAAATAGATGATGCAAATATACATTTTGAAGGATCACTTCTTTGTCTCAGCAAGTGACCGTTTCAGGACAGCTGCTGAGTTCTGTCTTTGGTGTTGACAAGAGTGGATGGAGACTGCGCCTAACAGGCAATGTGCCCAAGATTCTATCAAAAAAGTAGACAGTATTCTAGGTATTAGGATCAAAGTCAGGGAGTGGACAGTCATACCCTGAAAGCAATCATAGGTCTTGCAGACATCAAGCATAGCAATTAGCTCTTCAGCTGGCAAGAGAGACATGTCTATCTACATGTAAATTTACATAGGTGAACCTCGGTTTAACATTAAATGGAAACATCCCAGTCAATCTAAGGATAACAAATGCAACTGTTAGCGCATCTGACCTTATTTGGCTTTTCTTCATTAATTTAGAAGGGGACGCATTAGAGGTTTGATGGTGGTCCTGAATGCGGATATCCAGCCATAAGACCCAAATGTAATTACTAATCAATCGCAATATCAATCAATTGAGTAACCACACACTTATGTAAAAGTTAGAATGTTTATTTCCCTATATTAACAATGCTAATATCACGTAACTTAGTCTAAAAATCGAACGATAAACATACAGAAACAATACCGGTTGACAAAATCTTCTAAAGAATCTCAATTTGACTAATGCATGTATCACTACGTATTCTAGAGTTACAGTACAAATCAATAGCAAGAACAACTGCGCAATAGAAATAGCATACATTCAGATTCAGAAAAGATATGACATCAACTGTTGTTAATAATTTGCAAGCATCTTCTGTGAGTCTCCTACCTAACCTTCTGATTAGAATAGCATGTTTGGGCTTCATGCAAAACAATTTAGTCAACACAAGTTTGGAAAAACGTCTAGCTATGGCTCAAAATTAGCTGTTGGTAACTAAAAACAAAAGCAAATGACATTGAGACCAGTAACATTCTAATAATACCTTTCCTTGATATGGTTCAGCAAGCTGCGATAGTCTTCATCAATTTGACTTCTGTTCGGTCAGCATGGGCATCGGGACTTAGCAACAAAGTTCAAGATAGAAATGTGTCAGAAACTGAAATAATTGGACTGGCACTTCTCAGTAAAAGATATAGGAAAAAGTGAGCTCTATTCTCTTTGTGCAGTTGAGCTAAGTTAAAGCTCCCTAGGACACCTTCCCACATTTCTATTGGTCAAAGAATCATATACTTACACTTAGGCCATCGTTATGACATTGGCAGAAAATCCTGCTCACCGCAGCGGTGACGACTGCCAACTTCAGACAGAATACAGCCACATACACAAACCCGCCAGACCAAAGGTCAGTGATAAAATGGTGGTACCAAAACCCACACTGTTATGCCAACAGAACAACGCCCATCACATTATGACCCACGAATCACCACGGCGGAAATTCAACAATGGTAAACCATTGGCGGTACATACTGCTGCGCTCAGAATGGACACCCATATACAAAACAACACTACATTGGCCAATACCAAAAACACACACCTGACAACCATACATACACCTCACCAACAGTACTGTAAAACACACACCCACAATACCCACAACCCTTTACGAACAACTATTGCCACCAGGAGATTGAGCAGAGACAACTAGACACACACACCACTCACACCCATACACCCTTTACCCACTCCACATCACACAGCCCGCCACATTACTCAACACACCCTCACCAACACACATCACACAACACACACGGCACCACAAAGGCACCCCCGTTTCACTGAGGAGGAGAGAAGGGTCATGGTGGAGGAAATTGTCAGGGTAGAGTCACAGCTCTTCGGATCACAGGTGCAGCAAATAGAAATAGCAAGGAAGATGGCGCTATGGTGGAGAATCGTGGACAGGGTCAATGCCATGGTACAGCACCGAAGAACAAGGGACGACGTCAGGAAGAGGTGGAATGACCCACGGGGGAAGGTACGTTCCAGTGCAGCAAGACACCAGCTCACCATACAGAGGACTGGTGGTGGTCTCCCACCTCCTCCCCCACATCTCACAGCATGGGAGGAGCAGATACTGGCAATACTGCATCCTGAGGGACTCGCTAGAGTTTGCGGTGGACTGAACACTGGTAAGTCAACTTTTAACAATTATCACCCCCCATACCTGCATGCCATCATACACCCTCACCCTTACTCCCATCACTGCACCACATCCCACTCACTACACCAACACATCTCTTCAGTCCCAATGCCATGCTCTGCATGCTGTCCCAATGCATGGACACCCCTCCAAGCCCTGCATGGACATTCATCACTAAATCATGCACAGTATAGGGGCACTTACACACTTGAAGCACAATACATCATTTACTTCCCCATAGGTACCCTAGCCAATGTCACTGGAGAGGAGGTGCCACCACTATCCAGTCCACCAACAGAAGAGGCCCCCAGTGATGACAGTAACTCTGGACTTCAGTATATGGCTGACCTACCTGGCCCATCAAGGACCGCTGGTCAGTCGGTAACCCACGCACCATCACAGACCACTACAGAGCCTCCCCCATCAGGAACAAACACCACAGCACCTACCCAGCGTACCCACACCTCTGTCCCCAGGACACGTCAATCAGCAGTGTGCCCATCTGTACAGGTACCCCAGGCCACACCTCGCCCACAAGACAATGAGGGACCTGTGTTCAGTGGCAGTAGGCACACCATTCAGGGGACAGATGCACAGGCCAACTGGCAAACTGGGAAAACTGCTGTGCACCAGGGGACTGACAGGTGCAGGGAACCGACTATCCAGAAGGCACTCTCTGAGATCCTGGGAGCCTACCAACATTCCCAAGACACAATGGGCCAGATCCTAGACAACGCGCAGCAGAACAGGCAGCTGCAAGAGGGACAGTATCAGCGGATCAGGGAGGTCTTGCAGCCCATTAATAACACCCTGATCTCCAAAGCAGTGGTGCTGAGAGACATGGCCAACATCATGAGGGAGGCAACAACACACCAACGGGCCCCTGCCACAAACGAGTCACCTGAACAGCCCTCGACATCTGCTGCCGCTAGTGTCCAGGAGGCCCCGCCACAGGACTAACAGGCCACCAGCAACCCTCCCACTGCAGAAGGAAAACAACCCCAAATGTTCCCTGTGAACCAGACAGAAGCCAGAGAAACTTGCCAAAACCACCTCCAGGAAATTAGACTCTCCCGATTATCCCCCTTGTCTCCTACTCAGTTATCTTGTTCACATTGAACTGCCATTGCACCCCTGATTATGTCCCCACAGACGATGTACCAGTGCTACAAACAGACTTAAACAGTTCCCTGGACTTTCCTCCATCATCACCCCATTCCATTGCACTTTTCCCTCAATTTCTTAGTATTTCATATATTGCAAATTTGTATTGAATGAAACACCTACAACCATTGCAAATGAACTGTAAATAGTGTGAGCATAGAATTAATGACCTGTTGCTGGCTGTTGTGATCACATCAGGACAGTGTTGCCATATCACCAACATCTGTAAAATGAATATCCATAGGTAACAATAAGTAGGAAATAAGTGGGTAATGCCAGCATGCCAATGCCACACAGAATACACCAATAGTCATATAAATGTGAAGTAGAAATGTCTCACCTGTGTGTCATTGAAAGTACTGACGTATCACCAATGTTTTGTTGTCCTCATCCTCATCCTCTGCCTCCTCATCCTCACTGCCCTCAGGGTCTATTACTGCCACAGGGGCATCTCCAGTCTCCTCCTCCTGAAGGAAAGGTACTTGGCATCTGAGAGCCAGGTTGTGCAACAGGCAGTATGCCACTGCAATCTGGCAGACCTTCTTGGGTGAGTAGCACAGGGATCCACCTGCCTGATGGATGCACCTGAACCTAGCCTTCAGTAGGCCAAAGGTCCTCTCAATGATCCTTCTGGTTCACCCATTTGCCTCATTATAATGTTCTTCTGCCCTTGTCCTGGCATTCCTCAGAGGGGTCAGCAGCCATGATAGGTTTGGGTAACCAGAGTCACCTGCAAATACTGAGGGACAACATTTAGCCGCACACTATCCTATATGGTCAACAGCATAGGCATACACCAACATATACTGGGTGGGAACCAAGTCTCACCTATTAGCCACACCCTGTGCCTCTGTAGTTGGGACATCACATTTGGGATGCTGCTATTCCTTAGGACAAAGGCATCTTGCACTGACCCGGGATACTTAGCATTGATGTGGAAGATGTACTGGTCCGCCAGGCACACTATCTGCACATTCAAGGAGTGGAAACTCTTACGATTCCTGAAAACCTGTTCATTTTGCCGGGAGGGGACAAATGCAATATGAGTTCCATCAACCGCCCCAATTATATTGGGGATATGTCCCATTGCATAAAACCCGGCCTTCAAAGTGGCTAAATCCTACACCTGGGGGAAAGCAATGTAGCTGCACATGTGTTTTGTCAGGGCAGACAACACTCTTACCAGCACAATTGAGAACATTGGCTGTGACATTCCTGCTGCCAAGCCCAATGTCACTTGGAAAGAACCAGTTGCCAGGAAACGGAGCACTGATAGAACTTGCACAAGAGGGGGATCCCAGTGGGATGACGGATAGCTGAGATCAGGTCAGGTTCCAACTGGGCACACAGCTCTGTGATTGTGGCCCTGTCCAGTCTATAGGTGAGGATAATGTGCGTACCCTCCAGTGTAGCCAAGTCCACCAGGGGTCTGTACACGGGGTATGTCTCCACCTCCTATTTATCCGCAGCGGTAGGTATCTAAGGGACACAAAAGTGAGTAGGCTGTCACAATGTGAACAACTATACCACAACAGCAGTCCACATCGTGCAACCATGTTTTGGGACAGTGGAATTTAATAGTATGTGCCTATTTATCCAGTGACGAGCAATTATCGATAGGCCTGTTCACCCCCCCCTTAAATGGTGACCGCCTGTCCTGTGTGGAGGGACAGATGGAAGTGAGGTCATGCCACTGAGGTTGTGTGCTGTGGAAGTGGTTAACCATTGTGGAATCCCTCATTGGTTCAAATTGGGCCCTATGGGGTACAGTGGCCAATTGAGATCTACGCTGGCGGTGACGGTATGCACCGCTGCGGATATGACTGCAATTTAATTTCACATTCCTCACTTGTTTCATGACCTTCCATAGGAGAGGACCTACACTCCATGTGCTGCTGTGACCTGTGTCTGAAGTCTACCATGGCCCATGTGACTGGGGAAAAGGCCCCAGCCTTCACTTTTGAGGAGTTGGAGCGACTGGTGGATGGGGTCCTACCCCAGTACGGACTGCTGTATGGGCCACGTGACCAACAGGTGAGTACACTGTGTGCACAATGCATGTGGCATGAATTAATGGAGATGGGTGTGAAGGCAACGTGTAATGGGGGTGGGTGGATGCCCTCTTGGCGGTATACATGTTGTGCGCTGGACTATGTGTGTGCCAATGGTAATGCAAACAGATATGGTGGGCCATTTGAGTGACAGGCTAGACTGTTTGTCCAATGGTGTTCTCCTGTCTGTATTGACTCTGCAGGTCAGTGCCCATCAAAAGAAGGGAATATGGCATGCCACCGCCAAGGAAGTTTGGATCCTGGGGGTCTATGGCAGGCAGAGCACTCACTGTCGCAAACGGTGGGAGGACCTAAGACTCTGGGCTCAAAAGACCACGGATGCCCACCAGGATGGCCTCCCAATGAGGAAGGGGTGCCTGTTGGACCCTGACCCCCCTGTTGGCCCGCATATGGGCGGTGGCCTACCCTGAGCTGGATGGGCACTTTGGGGCATCACAGCAGCCACAAAGGAGTGAATACAGTTGCTATCATTACAACTTACGGCTGGTAGGGTGGAATCCGGGTGGTGGTTGTGTGTCAGTGGGTGCCCCTAGCCGAGGCCAGACATAGCAGCATAGGTCCTCTGGAGGCTAATGCTTTGAATGGTAAATACTGCTTACCGAGCTTGCTAATATTCACTTCTGGGCAGGCTGCGTGGGTCCCAGGTGTGCTGCATTTGGCGGTGTGTGCCCCTCCTCATGCCTTGGTGACTAGCCATTTCACTAGTAGTGCAATGCATAGTGTGTAGGCCTGTTCTCTGTGTGTGAGGGTGCTGTTTACACCAGCGGTGGTGTTGGTGCAGTCATTGACCCAGTGTATCCTTTGACTCTTTCCATCCATTTATGGTTTTGTCATCCTGTCCTTATGTGCATTAGCATGACCTGGGGGAGGAGCAGAGGCACCGGCGACAGAGGGAGCTGCATCCCACAGGGCCCTGGAGGCAGAGTCACCAACGCTGAGGGAACCAGTGGGACGGAGGGCGAGGGGAGCACCACGGTGGAGACTGGAGGGGACAACACAGACTCCGATACCTTCTCCGATGGGAGCACCCTGGTTGTGGTGGACACCTCTGTGACCACCCCAGCTGTGGGTACAGACTCCAACCCCCATATCAGCACCGCCCTCCCAGTAGCCCCTCAGCGAGTCGCCCGTGCCCGCTCACCCAGAAGTGTGGGCTTCTCCTTCTTCCCAGGCACCTCAGGCCCTGACCCAGTGAGCCCTGCTGCCCTGAGTGAGGAGGCTATTGACCTCCTGAGATCCATCTCTGTAGTGCAAGCAACCATTGTGAATGCCATCCAGGGGCTTGCATCCCAGATGCAGCAATGCAAGGCATTCCTGGAGGGTATTGACGGTGGATTGGCAGCCCAACGGAGATCGATTCAGGCTTTGGCCTCCTCTCTGATGGCAGCCATTGTCCCTGTTTCTACAGTCCCCACTCCAACTTCCCAGTCCCATTCTCCTCAAACCCAACCCATCCCAGGCACACAGCAAGACAAGCATGACAACACCCAAGAGTGGCAAAGGCACACAAAATCACCACACTTCATCCAACAGTCAACACCATTCAGTTGCACACATGACAACATCCACTGTCTTCCCTGTCTCCCCCTCCTCCTCCTCCTCCTCCTCTACCTCCCATCCAGTTATGTCCACACTCACATCTGCATGCACTACATCAATATCCACTACCAGCATCATCACCACACAATGCTGAATATACACTTCACTGGCAGACACCTCCACAACATCCATTCACGCATCCCCTGTGTTGTCTCCCACAGTGTCTGCCCCCCTCCTAAATGACACAGATGCAATCACTCAGACCCCAACAGCTATCCACCTCACATCGGCATACTGCCCAAGCACCTGCACCCAAATCCAGCAGACATGCACCTCTGACAACCACTCCCTCATCCTCCACTCCCATAACTCCTCCCTCCTCCTGAACCAATGTCCCTAAAACGGATTCCTTTTCCAGATTGACCTCTTCCCTACCCTTGTCCTGCATGCATAGGCAGGGAAGAAAGGTCACAGCCTATCACCTCAGCCAAACAGTCCACAAGGACAGTGGTAGCACCACCTACTTGTGGTAGTAGGGATACCAGAACGACAACAATGAAGGGAAAGGAGGCAGTACAACCTGGGATGAAATAGAAGAGTCCGGCACCAGCTGTGAGGAAGGGGATGGAGCCTGCACCAGCTGTGAAGTAAGGGCAGAAGCCTGCACCAGCTGTGAATAAGGGGAAGGAGCCTGCACCAGCTGTGAAGAAGGGGAAGGAGCCTGCACGAGCTGTGAGGAAGGGGAAGGAGCCTGCACCACCAGGCAGAGAGGGGAAGAGCCCATCCACCTCTGCCAGGAAGGGTAAGGGATCCCCAAACCATGACCAGGAGGAGAAAAGGCACTTTACCCCAGCGGAAGCTGTCAGGCAAACACTACCACCACCACCAGCTGTCACAGGGCCCCCACTGCCAGCCATGGATGTGCTGCCATCACAGAGTGCAGGGGCTGCCCAGGGGCCTCGCCCAACCACCACCAGCATGCAGCCTTCACACAGTGCAGAGGCTGCCCCGGAGCCTTCCCAAACACAACCAGCATGCAGCCATCACTGCCGGCTGGAGCCATGTAGTCCACCCTCCAGGGGCTGCTGTGCGGGCTGCCCCCTCCAGAACCAGTGGACAATACAACCATTTGAGAGACTATGGCCTTGTACTCCCCAGGACAAAACAATGGGCATGTTGCCCCTTCAGTACCAGTGGGCAAGACACCCACTTGAGAGACTGTGGCCTTGCACTCCCCAGTACAAAGCAATGGGCATGTTGCCCCCTCCAGAACCCAGAGACTGACTGTGGCCTTGCACTCCACAGGACAAAGCAATGAGCATGTTGCCCCCTCCAGAACCAGTGGGCAAGACACCCACTCCAGACACTGTGACCTTGCACTCCCCAGGACAAAGCAATGGGCATGTTGCCCCCTCTAGAACTAGTGGGCTTGTTCCCGCATCTGGCTGAGGTGCCCACCCCCCACCCCGAGGTGCCTGCCTATTTGCAAACGGATGCCCCTGCAGTGTTCTATCTGGATGTGCTCAGGATTCAAGTTGGGCCTTGGACTGTGCCCTGTGTCCATGTGGCCCTTTGAACTTTGGACTGGACAGTGTCCCTTTTCTATACAAGTGTATATTTCTGTTTCATGGCCAAATCAGATTATTTATTTTGATGTTGAACTGATTACAATCACTTTGATCAATCCCTGTTGTCCTTGCATTATTCTGCCGATGTTCGGGGTCAAATTGTTTTTCTTGTGCAGCTGGTTGTGAGAATGGTGTTCGTGTGTCGGGTGTGTGTTGTGCGTGTGTGTGTCACTCTCTGTTTCCTCCCACACTCCCTTGTGTGCTAGGTGGCTGTACTCACAGTCGTCGTCTTCGTCGGCATTGGTGTTCCAGGTGGAGCATGACGTAGAGATCATCGGAAAGCCTTGCAGTTCGGGTTCCATGGCGGCGTGGTTCTTCTCTGTGTCTCCAATGGTGAGTCCTTTCACTTCTGAGCTCTGTTTCCACCAGGCTTTTGTTGGCATTGGTATCGCCCCGGAAAAGGTGGCATATTGCAGAGTCTTAATATGGTGGGCAGAACTTTGACTTCCGTCTGGCTGTTGACAGCTACCGCCGTGGTGGCTATTTTTACCGCCCTGGCGGCTGGTTTGGTACATTGGCTGTCAATCAGAGATGTCACCGTCATGGTCATAATTTGGTGGTACTTACCGCCAGCCTGTTGGCGGTATTACCACCACTTTATCACCCACCGTCAGGGTGGTAATGAGGGGCTTAATCTAATGAAAGTAGAACCTCAGATCTAAGATATAACTAAACTGTCTTTCACATGCCGAGGATTGGCTCCTCTTCTGCTGTTTCCATCGTAAGCTTGTCAAGTAACAACTTTGTATCTTCTCTGTACTCCAGTCAGTGCATCCATTGTTAGCTCCCGGAAACAGCGCTTTCACACACACTAAACTACATTGCATCAATAGCTAATACAGTGTATTCTAGCAAGCGGTTCTCATGGCAAAAAGTAATTTATTAGTGTTAAAAATGGGTTCTTTGGTTGACGGTGAGGTTACCCCCTGTTCAAGCAAGGACCCTCACTCTAGTCAGGGTAAAAGAGAATCACCCTTAGCTAACCCCTGCTTACCCCTTTGGTAGCTTGGCAGAGCAGTAGGCTTAACTTCAGAGTGCTAGGTGTAAAGTATTTGTACCAACACACACAGTAACTTAATGAAAACACTACAAAATGACACAACACTAGTTTAGAAAAATAGGAAATATTTATCTAATCAAAACAAGACCAAAACGACAAAAATCCACCATACACAAGTCAAGTTATCAATAAAAATGCAAAAAGGGTCTTTAAGTAGTTTTAAACACACACTAGCACTGCTAGCATTAAAATGTACCTGGTGCGTGTCAAAAATAACCCTGCACGGGCGGGTGTGCGTCAAAAATAACCCGCACGGGTGGGTGTGAGTCGGAAATCCATCCGCACGATGATCCGAAAACCCCGCAGCGCAGGTTGTGATCTCCCAGCCTCCATCAGCGATGGTGCGCATCGTTTCTCCTGCTCTGTGTGTCGATTCTTCGGTCTCGTTTCCTGCGAGCATTGTTTCTCAGCTGCAGAGGTGGCGGCACGTCATTTTTTCAGCCTCAGATCAGAGTCGCGTCAATCTTTTCCCCGCACGGCACTCTGTGCATGGATTTCCTTGTCTTTAGGCTGCCAGCTTCTCCTTTCAGGGTGCCAGGAACTGGATGGGCACCACAAGGCAGAGTAGGAGCCTCTCCAGAGATTCCAGGTGCTGGCAGAGAGAAGTCTTTGCTGTCCCTGAGACTTCAAACAACAGGAGACAAGCTCTAGATCAAGCCCTTGGAGATTTCTTCTCAAGATGGAAGGCACACAAAGTCCAGTCTTTGCCCTCTTACTCTGGCAGAAGCAGCAACTGTAGGATAGTTCCACAAAGCACAGTCACAGGCAGGGCAGCTCTTCTTCCTCAGCTATTCAGCTCTTCTCCAGGCAGAGGTTCCTCTTGGTTCCAGAAGTGTTTCTAAAGTCTGTGGTTTTTGGTGCCTTTCTTATACCCAATTTCTCCTTCGAAGTAGGCCTACTTCAAAGTAAAGTCCTTTTTGAATGTGGAATCCTGCCTTGCCAAGGCCAGGCCCCAGACACTCACCAGGGGGTTGGAGACTGCATTGTGTGAGGGCAGGCACAGCCCTTTCAGGTGTAAGTGACCACAACTCCCCTCCCTCCTAGCACAGATGGCTCATCAGGAAATGCAGACTACACCCCAGCTCCTTTTGTGTCACTGTCTAGTGTGTGGTGCAACCAGCCCAACTGTCAAACTGATCCAGACAAGGAAACCAGAAACAGGGAAAGTCACAGAAATGGTATAAGCAAGAAAATGCTCACTTTCTAAAAGTGGCATTTTCAAACACACAGGCCCTCATTCTAACATTGGCGGGCGGCGGGCGCCGCCCGCCTGGCGGGAACCACCATATGGCCGCTCTGCAGTCGAAAGACCGCTGAGGCCATTCTGACTTTCCCGCTGGGCCGGCGGGCGCTAGCCAATATAGCGCCCGCCGGCCCAGCGGGAAAGGGGCCTGCAACACTGAAGCCGGCTCCAAATGGAGCCGGCGGTGTTGCAGGTGTGCGACGGGTGCATTGCACCCGTCGCGCTTTTCACTGTCTGCTAGGCAGACAGTGAAAAGCATACTGGGGCCCTGTTAGGGGGCCCCTGCACTGCCCATGCCAGTGGCATGGGCAGTGCAGGGGCCCCCATGGGCCCTAGGACACCCGTTCCCGCCAGCCTGTTCCTGGCGGTAAAAACCACCAGAAACAGGCTGGCGGGAAGGGGGTCAGAATCCCCATGGCGGCGCTGCTTGCATCGCCTCCATGGTGGATTTGGGCAACCGGAGGAAATCCGGCGGGAAACCGCCGGACCCGGTTTTCTGACCGCGGCTTTACCGCCGCGGTCAGAATGGCCCAGGAAGCACCGCCAGCCTGTTGGCAGTGCTTCCGTCATTTTAGCCCTGGCGGTCTCGGACCGCCAGGGTTAGAGTGACCCCCACAATCTTAAAATCAACTTTACTAAAAGATGTATTTTTAAATTGTGAGCTCAGAGACCCCAAACTCCACATGTCTATCCGCTCCCAAAGGGAATCTACACTTTAATCATATTTAAAGGTAACCCCCATGTTAACCTATGAGAGGGACAGGCCTTGCAACAGTGAAAAACGAATTTAGCAATATTTCACTGTCAGGACATATAAAACACATTACTATATGTCCTACCTTAACCATACACTGCACCCTGCCCTTGGGGCTACATAGGGCCTACCTTAGTGGTGTCTGACATGTAAGAAAAGGGAAGGTTTAGGCCTGGCAAGTGGGTACCCTTGCCAAGTCGAATTTACAGTTAAAACAGCACACACAGACACTACAATGGCAGGTCTGAGGCATGATTATAGAGCTACCTATGTGGGTGGCACAACCAGTGCTGCAGGCCCACTAGTAGCATTTGATTTACAGGCCCTGACACCTATAGTGCACTATACTAGGGACTTACTAGTAAATCAAATATGCCAATCATGGATAAACCAATTACATACAATTTTACACAGAGAGCATATGCACTTTAGCACTGGTTAGCAGTGGTGAAGTCCTCAGAGTTCAAAAGCCAACAGCAACAGGTCAGAAAAAATAGGAGGCAGGAGGCAAAAAGATTGGGGATGACCCTGCATAAGGAGCAAAAGTCCAACAATTAGCATTTGGTCAACACAGTGGAAAAATACAAATATATATCTCTACACATCATTTTGTGTGACTCATTTTAGCAATACAACCTGTCATGTGGCTGTGCAACTAGGCCCAAGACCTCAATTTACATATTCCCCATGCTCCAATTATGCAAATCACAATAATCAACATCCCTTGTATTATTTTCAATACTATCCCTTTCCCAAGGTTACCAAGCCAATTTCCCATGGAAGCAAATCCTTTGCCAATTTGCTCCCACACTCCTGGTTCTTTCTGCTCTTTCAAATCAGCACCATCGTTAGTCAAATTACTAAGTAAGCTAAGTAAGTAAGTAAGTCATTTCTTTGCTATTATCAGGAATATATGAACAACAATGCTTCAAACTCAACATTTTGCAAACTCCGCCGTCCTTTGCTAAAAGAATGTCTAACGCAGGGTAGTTCTGAAGTGTCATAGATCTTATCACCGCCATTTCTGTATCCATTAAGATCACGGCTTCTGAAAAATTTTCATCATGTTATCCACAATAGTGGACAACTTTTGAATCTTTATAGAATTTAGGATAACTCCCACTAAAGGAAGTCTTCCTACAAATATTTCTTCAACTATACTAGAAGAAGACTCTCTCTTTTGGCAAACGTGATGTAACTCAGTCATTTTCGGTAATCTTATCAAGTCCTCAAGTTGAAATATCTTTGGGAAAACTATCCCTAAGTAACATGTGCCATAACATCCTCTTGGAAGACCGTAATAGGCATTTGGCCCACTTGTTCCCACAAAAGAACGTATCAGTTAAATATTTTGGCCTATATATTCACACAGCTTTCCTACGTGTTGCACATTTAAAGCTAACCTTCCTTGTGTCTTTATTTCACTAATTGCATAATCATTTCTAAATGACCTTCTCTCTAAGCCCTTTTCTAATTTGTCCTTTAATGCCTTTCTCCTTTCATCTGTCTGATCTAAGAAGCTATTTTCTATATGTGTAAACAAGCATGTCAAATTGTTTCTATGGGCATATGTGGTGCCAAAGGTCAATGTAGGCTCAAGGAATCCTCTCACCAATTCTATAGTGTTCTCCTTAGCTGCTTTACTCAGGTATTTAATTATAGGGACGAACAAAAACACAATATCATCTTTGGAATAGAAATACTGAATGTACTCCTGGTTATAGAATCTTGTTTGTAGCAGACTACAACTTATCCCATAAATGAGGGGTAAACTACGGTAAGTAACTCCATCCTTGACTAATGAAGGAATCTGAGTGCAAACATAACACTCTCTTGTATCCATTGCTTCAACCCACTCACTCAATAAGTGATAGAAGACATTAGAAGAAAGTTCTCCTTAGGCACTGTCTACGTGCAGATACTTCTCATCTAACCTAAACTTCTCGACTTCTGTGAGTGTAGTAGTTGTCTCTGAAGCTAAAGTATGGTTGGCTCTACACTTGTCAAGGACAGTCATACCCAAAATCAAAACAAGGCACAATATCATGCATACCATCGCCAATCCAATACTTATATATTTACAACACCTATTCTTCCTAACCTGCTGGCTAAGGCTACTCATGATCTGTAAAGAATCAGAAAGTAGAAGAGAAAATGTATAACTAGGCAGCAAAAATCAAAAACAAATCTTCGATTTTCTTTAACAGTTATTTTCAGCTTTTAGTCTTACTTCCAGGATCCTTATGTAAAAAATCAGCAAGTTTGTCAAAAATAGGTTTATCAACTCGTCTCATCAGGTTATCAAAAAGTATTTTCTGGTTGCTTTCAATAGTCTCTTTTTTGCACTGTTCTCAGCATACAATTTCAACAGTTCAGTTCATTGATTTCCTTCAAGTGCCAAAATATTGACCCCGAATGTCTTGACCAAAACAAAAAGACAAAAATGATCTTTGCCATTCACTTGTTGTTGCACACACCCATTCAGGGACAGTGTACCTTTGACAATTCTCTTTCTTTTCAGCCTTCAATCTCCATTTAATTCTCCATCACTCAAGCCTTGCCATGTCTATTTCCTCTTCAATTGTTGTCACTGTCATTGCTTCCTTTCTTTTTGTGTGTGACTTCGGCCAGTTATCTCCCTTCAGTGGACCATTCGCCAATGCTCTTTTCTGTGTTGTACTTGTAATTTCTCCTTGTTCTGCAGGATTTTCTCTTGATGGACCTGCAACTGCTTCGGGAGGAGTCAGACCACAGTGGCTTTGATCTGACTCAACTCCTTCCCCCTCAGGATCTGTTGTTTGCTTTGTTTCTCTCTCAAGACCGTCTGCTTCTGGGAGAGCCCCCTTCTGACTACTGACTAGAATCTCCTGCTGCCTCAGTTACGGTTGGTTTACTTTCACTTTCCTGTGGGTCTTTTCCTTCGTGTCTCACAGGAGTGGCTGAACTGCTTTCAGTTTGCTCAAATTCAGTCTCAGTTTCTCCTTCTCCCATCTCCAGCTCTGGGGTTGGTCCAGACGTTGCTGGTACTCTCAACAACTCCTCTTTATTGTCCAAAGGACATTCCACTTTCCTCGTATGGCTTGCGTGGATCCAGTTCGGAACTCCAACGCACTTCACAGCTGTGGTACTGATCAGAACTACCTGATGGGGCCTTACCACCGAGGTTCCAAACACATCTTCCTCATGTGCTTTCTGGTCACAACCCAATCACCTGCTCTCAGGTTGTGCCCTTGATCTTAAGACGGTTGCAGTGTGGTGGCTTCCACCTGATGAGAGAAAGAGTGAACCACATCAGTCAGACCTTTGCAGTAGTCCAATACCATATTATCTGTTATGTTCACAAGAGCATTTGCAGAAACTGCTGGCAGCCTCATTGCTCTGCCCATGAGGATCTCATGCGGTGATAGTCCTGTCCTCCTTTCGTGGGTGTTCCTCATTGTCATCAGAACTAACAGTAGGTCGTCGGGCCATTTGAGATTCGTGGATGCACACATTTTCGCCATCCTTGATTTGAAAGTACCATTCATCTGTTCCACAAGTCCTGATGCTTCAGGGCGGTAGCTACAATGCAACTTCTACTCACTGTTTAAATCTGCACATAGTAATTTAATTACTTCATTGATGAAGTACCTTCCTCTAGCTGATCCTAAAAAGATCGGAAACCTAAAACGTGGTATCAGTTCCCTAAGTAGTAAGTGTAGGATAAGCTTCAATACAATGGTTAAAGATACAGACAATCACCAACACATATCTTAATCTTCCACACACAGGCATCTCAATAAAATCGATCTGCATTCTGCTGAATGGACCTCCTGCTCTTCCAACGTGGCTCAAAATGACCACTATCCCTCTACCCTCATTATTTGTTGACAAATGACGAAACAATGGCAAACTGCTTCAGCAACTTGTCTAAACTTTGGAATGAACTAATTTTGTTTAAACACCCACATCATTGCATATAGCCATTTGCCTCAACAAGCTGTTCAGTAAGACCAATTGACCCTCTTCTGAAACCCACAGTTCATCCTCATTCTGTACACATTTAATTTTTACCCATGACTTTTTCTCTTCCCTTTCAACATTATCCTGCAATATTTTCAGTTCTTTCAATGTATCTATAACATGTAATGCATAACTTGGGCACGTCTCATCTTCCTCAGGTAACAATTCCCACTTATCTATGAACAATATACAGCTCACTGCGCAAAACCATGCAACTTGATCTGCATATCAATTTCCCATTGACAAAAAATCTTGTGATTTTTGGTGTGCTTGTAGCAATTCATGAATTCTCTAACCCTTTCTGACTGGTGAACCAGAGGAGGACAAGAAACGTCTCTGTGACCACAACTGGTCAAAATCATACACTATTCCATATCCATACTGGCTGGTGGTATAGATGGTGACTTTTAGCTATGCAGAAACATGGTATGCTCTAGTAAGGGCTACCAGTTCCGCCACTTGTGCAGAATATACTCCTCAAAGTCAAGGCGCTTCAAGTATACCAGAAATTGTGCATACACCATATCCTGCTCTCAATTTTCCTGTGCTGTCTACTAAACAGAAATTACCAACAAAAATAATGTGGTCATTTTCCTCTAATCGGGTATCACTGATATCAGGTCTCAGCTTTGTGCATAGATCAGTTAGATCATAGATCTGTTACTTTGAGACAATGATGTTCAACATCTTCGAATTTATCAAGTTCAACATTTTCTTTCGGGAGTAAGGTTGCTAGGTCAAGCACTGTACACCTTTTCAATGACACATTTTGGAGACCCCAGGATGCTCGTTTCATTATGAGTCAGCCTGGCATCTGTAAGATAATGAGTTTGGTTCCACCACAATGCCATCATTCTGAGTGAGACTTAGTCCAACCAAAGCGACTGAATGCAGACAGCCTGGTAAAGCTGCTGCAGCTGGGTCTAAAGTATCTGAAAAATATGCTACTGGGTGGTTTCCACCACCATGGACTTGAGTCAAGGCAGACAAAGAACATGCATCACGCTCATGACAGAACAACATGAAGGGTTTTGTGTAGTCAGGCATTCCCAAAACCGGGGCTTTGCACAAACTTTCTCTCAACTCAGAACATGCTTTCATACAGGCCTGATCTAACACTACGGGCTCAGTAACTTCTTTGTGAGTCAACTTCTGCAGTGGCTTCGAAATGACTGAAAAGTTGGGAATCCACTAGTGACAATAGCTTACCGTTTCTAAAAACATCCTGACATCTCTCTGTGTGGCTGGGGGACTCATCTGCAATATAGCTGTAACCCTTTCTCTGGATATTTTCCTTTTTCCCTACTCAGTCTGGTGACCCAAATATTTTACTTCTTTCTGACAGTATTGTAATTTTGCTGGGGACACTTTATGGTCATTCTTCCCTAAATGATTCAGTAAGGCAATCGTTTTGTATTTGCATTCTTCTTGTGTTTTGGACGCAATCAACAAATCATCAATGTACTGTACGAACCTTGATTGGAAAGGCATTTCCAATTACTCCAGGTTCTCTTTCAAGATCTGTTAGAAAATGGAAGGTGACTCTGAAAACCCTTGAGGAATTCTAAACCAACAGTAGGCTCAATTAAAAAATGTAAAACAGAAGAGAAATGTACTATCCTCATGAAGAGGTACAGAAAAGAATGCTTGTGACAGGTCTATTACGGTGAACCATATAGTATCTCATGGGACCTGAAAGAAAATCACTGCTGGATTTGGCAATGCAGGGCAACATTTAACCACAATGTGATTTATTTTTCTCAAATCTTGAACTATTCAAAATTTGCCACAGGGCTATCTCAATCCTATTATCGGCAAGTTACACGGGCTGCTGAACACTTCTTTCAAAACTCCTTGGTTTACAAATTCTGCAATTATGGGTGCAATTCTTTCAATGGTGTACTGTGTCATGTGATACTGAGGAATCTGGGGAACATTTGCGGTAGGCCTGACTGGGACCTTAACTGGCTCAACTACTTTTACTAGACCAAAGTCTTTTCCTGTCAAATCCCACACTTTCATTTTAACTGTTCCCTGTAAATCAGAAGGAAGATCTCTCACTGTGAAAACTGGAAAAAAGATAATCAAAGGGTATTCCTCATTTATTGTATCACAATCTGTTTCTGGGGTTGGGTCATCCTTATAATCACTGTTTGTCTGAATTTGAGTTCCATCATTTGAGCAAGTAACCAAGCACCTTGTTTTATACAACACGTCCCTTCCCAGTAAGGATACTGGGCTCGAGTCACAAAATACAAATTTGTGTGATCCTCCTTTAAAGTTGCCAACTTTAACCTGAACTGGTTCTGTGATTGGGTTGTTTAAATACTGATTTGCTACTCTTACGATCTGGACTGTTTTTCCTGAAATGGGCAGATTTGGAACTTCTGCAGTTCTTACTATAGAGCATGTAACTCCTGTGTCAACCAAGAATGACATTTTGTGACCCATTACCTTTCCCTTTACATATGGACCTTTCTGATCTACCTCTAGTAAGCTGCAAGCACACATTCTTCTTCATCTGAATACAACCAATCATTGTTTATTTCATTCTCACTGTGTGACAGAAATTGGAGGACCGTGTTATTACTCTGGTTAAACCTATTGAGGAAGTATGCTGCTGCTCATTTGGGGCATGACAATTTGTTTTGTCTCAGTACCATTTAAACCTGCTGTTGCATTGGCTGTGACTGTGCCATCTGCATGCCAGGCATTTGCACCTGTTGCATGGGCTGAAAACCTTGCAGCTGATTCACTTTACGTTGAAAATTTGGATTATGACCTCTCATTCTCGGTCCTCTCATGTTTTAGAAAGAATTGATGTTACTTGTTTGCTGAATGATACCTTCCTGTACCAACATCGGACACTCCCTCTTCCAATATCTGAGCCCTCAGAAAGCGTCTTATGGCAACAACCTCTTCATTCCCTGTACATCATTCTGAACCACTACTGTACTGAAATCGGGACTACAGTTACCGTTTCCAATTCCTCCACAACCTCTACCTCTTGCTTGATTATGGAACACCACATTTCCCTGCTGCTGTTGCTGCAGAACATTTCCCTGCATTCCTGTTTGTGCCATTTTAATCTGCATAGCCATTGTCTTTTCTTTCAACTTTCTCTGCTTCAACTCAATTTGTCATTACAGTACTTTGCATACTGTAATACCTCATCAATTGGCTTCACTTGCCAGAAAATGAAATGACTCTTAATCATCTGGCTAATTTCAGGTCTCACTCCTTCAACAAATCTGAATAAAAAATTAATCATGTCTTTCGGCTCAACTGTTTCTGTACTACTGTAATGTTTAAAAGACTGCAACAATCTCTCATAATATGCACTCTATCGCTTCCTGGGCTGTCCTGTCTATTCTCTGCCAGTCTATGTTCTTGGGCAACATTCTCATATTTAAAAATTCACTCACCTTATAATAATATTTAATTACATCAAGGGATGGTGCACCTGTTGCTAGATGTCTCTAAGGTTTTCTTGTTGGGCAATCTACACTCCCCTAGCATTCAATCCATAAGTCTGCTGGAGCTACTATCTCTAACAGGGTTTTGAAATCTTCCCACAGGCATTCTGGCGGTCATTCAGACCGTGGCGGGTGGCGGTCGCCGCCTGGCATGCGGTCACCGCCAAATGGCCGCTCCGCGGTCAGGAGACTGCGGATGCCATTCTGGCTTTCCCGCTGGGCCGGCGGGCGATCGCCAAAAGGCCACCCGCCGGCCCAGCGGGAAAGCCCCTGCAACATAGAAGCCGGCTCCGAATGGAGCCGGAGGTGTTGCAGGGGTGCGACGAGTGCAGTAGCACCCGTCCCGATTTTCACTGTCTGCAAAGCAGACAGTGAAAATCTTCATGGGGCACTGTTAGGGGGCCCCTGCACTGCCCATGCCAGTGGCATGGGCAGTGCAGGGGCCCCCAGGGGCCCCACGACACCCGTTCCCGCCATCCTGGTTCTGGCGGTGTAAACCGCCAGAAACAGGCTGGTGGGAAGGGGGTCGGAATCCCCAGGGCGGGTTCCTTGGGCCAGGGGAAAACCGGCGGGAAACCGCTGGTTCCCCTTTTCTGACCGCGGCTTTACCACCGGGGTCAGAATGGCCCTGGAAGCACCGCCAGCCTGTTGGCGGTGCTTCCGTTGCCCTCGGGTTGGAATGAGGGCCTTTGTGAGTTTCACAAACCTGTCCATCTGTTGGTACCATTCTATTGGCTTCTCTCTCAAACTGGGATAACCTTTTGTAATCAACAGAATGTCACTTGTACTCCAAGGGACATGGACAAAATTCCCTTCTGGAATCTCATTAATTGGTAGAATTTGCACTGGGTCCTCATCCTGCTGCACATTTACAGTACGATTTGCAGAATCCCTTCTCTTCTTGTCTCTTTTCTTCACCAATCTGCCTTTCAATTTTCTAATGATCCCCATGTTTGAATGCTCAATATTAATTCTCTTAGGTGAATTTTCATTCCTGAACTTCTTATGTTCTCAAAGTCTTTCGATTCAAAATCTAATCTGTAACTCCTTTTCATTTTTTTGTTTTCTCCACCTCTATGTCCCATTTTTCTGCTAGGTCTGCCAGTTTCTGGTGCACTATTCCTGCTTTGTTAGCAATGAATTTGCATAGATAACACAACTAATTTTCCTTGAAAGTGTCAATCCTGTCTAAACTCAAGGTTCCCTCAATTAGGTCTTCTGCCTCTAGTCTAAGCCTGGTGAAATTCAGGGCACTTCCTCCCCTAGAATCTTGCTTGCTGCCCAATCTCTCTAACCATTTGGTTAATTGCTGAGCTGTCAAACCCTGTAAGGTAATGTTGTTGAGACTGATATCTGACATTTGCTGTACCATCAGATTCAAGGTCTCTGGTGACACCATGCTTGGATTTTGACCTATGTACGATCTCACCTCATTATTTAGAGGAGTTCTGAAAGGACTTAACTCAGTTAACAGACCAGTTCCATCAAACATTGGTCTCATGAGTGTTATCATTCTTGCATCAGTGTTGTATTTCTCCCTTTCCACACTTGGGCTTAGACATTTCTGCTCACTGTACTCATTGTTTCACTGGGAAAATAATGGTGTGACTGGACCTATGGTAACTGGTATTGACACTGCATCTGGGCTTGGTCTAACATATGGCTCCTGTGGGTGCACTATTCCTGTATTTTTGATTAGTGATTATGAACATTTCTGCCTGTGATCCTGTTATAGAGGTGTATCGTGGAACTGTCTGTGACTGTATCGGGACATCAGGTTTGGGGTGGGCTCTACAGGACCAGGGTTGGCTTTTGGTAAACTTGTCCTGTCAGCACTATCAAGTTTGTGGTAGTATTTACAATGGGTATATTAGGGTAAATTCTCTGAATATCCATTTGCAGCATGGGCCTCTTAACTGCTGAAGTAGTTGGAGGATTATGGCTAACCTGTATCTGGCTCTGGGATGATCCAACTGCTATCGGGGCTGTAGGATCTACACTAGTGTTTGAGCTTCTTCCATGCGCTGCATATGGCGGGAACAATTTCTCAATAACTGTAAAATGAATTCATCATCATCTGACTCTTCATCATATGTCAAAGACTTCTTAGATCTTGTGAATTTCTGTTCTCTGTCATCTCTAGTACTCTTTCTAGCTTCATTCACACTCTCCTGTGTAATCGCAGGAAACAACTAAATTCCCTGTAAAGTCTCAGTTCTCCAAAATTTCTGATCGCTCCCATCTAGCCTCTGCTAGTGTTTTTTTCAGCTTTTCTGATTCTCTTCTCAAATTTCTGTTGCTGTCGGGCTACTAATTCCCAGATTGCCAAAGCCTCTAGCTGTGCTGTGGAGGAGATTTTAAATCATACAGCACCCACCTCAAATTCTCTAAGTTCCTCAAATTAAATGTTCCATGAGCGGGAAACGCTAAATTCCCATCTTTCTCTGTCACTTTGCACCATTGTTTCATCCAAAGACATGACGCAGCACCCTTCTCTTCAAATAAAATGTAGGCAGGTGTAACTTCTGGCAGGGCAATATCTCCTATACTCGTTGTAATATACGTATCTCGCCTTAGAGGCACTCCTTAAAGGTTTGAAAAATGTAATTTCTGTGACTTTTATGTTATTTTCAATCAAATCAGGAAATGATTTGTAATGCTAAAATCCTTTTCATCTACCTTCTCAACCAGTTGCGCTTCATGGTTGGCCGCCAATCCATGCATGACCCTTCTCACTAACCAACTTATCCCATCGTGGCTCCAATGACGTCACACTCACATGTACAACGGTTGACAAAGTCTTGCGGCTTGTCCTCCCAAACTCGGATTCACACTAAACTAATGCAAAATTATTGTGAACAAAATCAAAACCCAATTTGTCAGTTTACTACAGTTAGGGTAACACAATTGCTTCAGAAACCTAACAGATTTTTCACTGACAGCCTTTCGCTGTAGCAGCTACTCTTTCTTTCTCAGTTTCCCTGATTTGAAAACAAAATTTGACCTGCTAATCATACTCTCAACTGATCAGTGGGTCTGTCCTGGTGCACACAGGACTCACCAAATCTGTCGAAAAATTATTTCACTCACTTTGACTCACACTCTGACTTGTCGACCATGCCCAATCGACCTACTAAACAGACAAATTACAACAATAACCAATTGTCTCATACACTTTTCAATATACTCGGGAGTCCTAGACCTTGCAGGGCCCATATACCAACAACCATATAGACAATTTTTGAGTACAAAGCGCAACAAACATGAAGTTCGGTGACTTCCCTACTCTCACACTTCGGAGTACGCAAACTCCTTCAACAACTTCATTTGAAGAAGACAAACTACCTAAACCCCCACAAACATCACAACTCAACTGCTATTTACACAAGCTGTGCAAGCACAAAATCTATTCCATTCACACTGTCACTAGAACGCGGGGAACGTCCTCAATCATCGGCAAGCTCCAAGGTTCTGGGAAAGTCATTTTAAGTTCTTAGGGACACATTTTCTCTCCACTTTGTATTATTAAACCTGAAAATCGGAACTTTTCACCAATTTCTTTTACCCAATCTACAAATTATTTTCTCTTTAGGGGACTAACCATTACCCCGCTACAGTATCTGGGGACCTGCTATTTCTCAAGGGGAAAATCTTTTGTGGTGACCTCTTAAGGAGGCAAAACCATGCAACTCTCTTACCTTCTCTAAGGGGCAAATGCTTTACAATGGGCTCTAAAGGAGACTAACCATCGTTTTCTACTACCATCTCTGTTAGCGCATCTGACATTATTTGGCTTCTCTTCATTAATTTATAAGGGGACGCGTTAGAGGTTCAATGGCACTTAGAGGAAATCCCACCATAAGACTCAAATTAAATTACCAATCAATAACAATATCAATCAAATAAATAACCTCACACTTATGTCAAAGTTAGAATGTTTATTTCCCTATATTAACAATGGTAATATCACGTAACTTAGTCTCAAAATCAAATGATAAACATACAGAAACAATATCGATTGACCAAATCTTCTAAAGAATCTCAATTTGAGTAATGCATGTATCACTACGCATTCTAGAGTTACAGTATAAATCAATAGCAAGACCAACTGCACAATAGAAATAGCATGCATTTAGATTCAGCCTAAATATGACATCAACTGTTGTTAATAATTTGCAAGCATCTTCTGTCAGTCTCCTAGCTAACCTTCTGATTAGAATAGCATGTTTAAGCTTCATGCAAAACAATTTAGTCAACACAAATGTGGAAAAACGTCTAGCTATCGCTCTATCAAAATTTAGCTGTTGGTGCCTAAAAACAAAAGCAAATTACATTGAGATCAGTAACATTTTAATAATACCTTTCGATATGGATCAGCAAGCTGCGATAGTCTTCGTCAATTGGATATCTATTCGATCAGCATGGGCATCGGGACTTAGCAATAAAGTTCAAGATAGAAATGTCTCAGGAATGGATATAATCGTAATGGCACTTCTCAGTGAAAGATTTAGGAAAAAGTGAGCTCTATTCTCTAAGTGCAGTTGGGCTAAGTTAAGGTCCTCCAGGGTTTCTTCCCACATTGCTATTGGTTAAAGAATCATATGTTTATACTTAGTCCAATTAAAGTAGAACCTCCAACCTGAGATATAACTAAACAGACATTCACATATCGATGATTGGCTCCTCTTCTCCTGTACCCTTGTCAGATAACAATTTTGTATCTTCTCGGTACTCCAATCAGTGCATCCATTGTTAGCTCTTGGGAACATCGCTATCACACACGCTAAACTCTATATTGTATCAATAGCTATTAGGGTGTATTTTAGCAAGCGGTTCTCATGACAAAAAATAATTTACTGGCATTTGGTCAACACAGTGGAAAAATACAAATATATTTCTTTATGCAGTCATTTTGTGTGACTCATTTAAGCAATAAAACTTGTCATGAGGCTGTGCAACTAGACCCAAGACCTCACTAACTTAAGACCTATGATTAATAAAACAAGATACACAATTTGTAATAATTAATATAACATACTACTACATTAATCTAAACATGAGCACATCATTTTATATTGATAAGCAATTAATAAGGACACTTTGTGATTACTGACAGCCACTCAAATAGGCACATTTCCCAAAGTGGTGTATTATTTTTCTATATTAATTCATTTTCTATGCAGATTCAATATTCAAAAATACTTGAACATTTATTAGTAAAATTCAGCGTTAACCGAACCAATGGAAGATATGGAAACGTGGCACTTTGTCACATTTACTACAGATAAGACAGAAAGAATCCCCACAGAAGTTACTTAACTGCTCTCATACTTTCCTGT
Source organism: Pleurodeles waltl (assembly GCF_031143425.1). Classification (NCBI taxonomy): domain Eukaryota; kingdom Metazoa; phylum Chordata; class Amphibia; order Caudata; family Salamandridae; genus Pleurodeles; species Pleurodeles waltl. The sequence continues at coordinate 228,646,879 of NC_090443.1, forward strand.
CAGGCCAAGGTGACGTATGGAATTATTGATGAGAATAATGGGCTCTTGACATTGTCTCTTCCTGTTGACTAGCTGATACGGCCAAGGATTCCAATGTGAACTTTCTGTTTTACTCCGTAAGGAGTCTCAAAGAAGCTAAGCTGCACATAGTGTTATAAACAACCTCACTCACCCTTTGGGAGAAACTTTCTTTGCTGTGTGACAGGAAATATATGTGTGCTTGGGGAATTCCAAATGGGACAGGCATCCATTTTTAAGGTAAAGGGTCCAGCAAAAAAAAGTTTTATGTCAGCTGTAATACTGTACCAATTTGTATTTCACTGAAATAGATTTTAGGGCTGAATTTTGTTAAAATATCTCTTGATTATAGGGGGTATATTAATAATTACAGTGGTATAGCAACATAAGTGCAACTAGTTTGCTTCCTTATTGGATAACAAATGTCAGCATGGAACATAGCTAAACTATTATTAATTTGACTGGCAAACCATTAATTCAGTGCTTTTGGTGAAACAGCAAAGGGTATCACTTGAATTATCTCAAAATGGGTATATAACATAGGAACACTTATCCTGTGTCATCTTAGCAGATGCTGTACTTAACCTTATAACAAGGTCAGTACACAGTCACACAAGAAATTAATTAAGACATGGGTAGGCTTCATTCATGCTAGAAGGGCCTAGTGTATGTGAACTGGGCTGGACCTTTATTCTTCCTTGATCAGGTGCAGCCTCTGTCAGCACAATTGTGACCACTCACAATAGAATTTACTCAGTGTGTCACATCACCTGAAACAGCAAAAAGCTTTTGGCACCATAAGGGGCATATCTATCAAATAATCATGCAACACAACGCAGCAAGCCACCTTGCTCAGCTGCGCTGTGTGAAAAGGAGAGGGCAGAAATGTGTTGTATTTAACATTCCTGCTCTCTGCCTGGGCTGGCACACAAACTGCTGCCTAGCGCCAATGCAGGCACCTTTGCACCTTGGTGAAAGTGTTCCTGTGTTGTAGACAGGATTGCTTTTGTGCAGGAAGGAACACCTTCCTGCCCAAAAACAATCCTTTGAGGCGTTTTCCTCTATATATGTGTACTGCAGAATGAGGGACATATAGAAAGAAGATACAGTAAGGAGAAATAAAGATATTTCTCCTGTTTTGTCTGACCTGGGAAGGCATACAGTTTTGACGCATTTCGAGGTTTACAGATTCTTGTAAATCTGGGAATGCGTCAAAACCCCTGGCTTTTGCATGGGAACACCCACTGCAACGTCCATGGTATGCCTCCCTGAAGCAGTGTAAGGCAGCACAACGACTTGCGTTCCATTGCCTTACTCCATATCAACAAGGTGATGGAAAACCACACAAAGTGGCTTTGAATGGCCTTGTAGATATGGGTCTTCATTATACACAGCCAGTGTGCACAGGACTTGTAAAATATGCCCCATAGTTTGGTCCACTGAATACCTTACACCTGTATCAAAATGCAGACATAGTAGTTATTGGGAATACACACTTTATAGTTACTGACAGGTCATTTTAAATATTGGTATGTTCAAAAGTGTGCCTACGTATTTATGCATGAAAAGTAGGAATGCATTGGAGCTTCACAATACTGTATCTTTATTTTTCTGTGAGTGAGATCCCAACCACTTTGATGGTTCTGTAGTACAGGTCTTTTCAGAGCTGGCGTTAGTCAAGACCTTCTGTGTGTCATACAATTTTATCTATAATATACTTACAGTGGCTTTCAACCAGCAATCTTCATCCATTGATCAGGCAGTAGATCATTCATATTTTTATTCTGCCCACCACAGCATGCAACATGGGTTATAGAGTCAGCCCTCTTCAGCCATTATTTTACCTCCTTCTGAGTGATGGCTTTTTCATTTGCCAATGTGCACTTACACAAAAAGAAGCCCCTTTTACAGTTTTATAAAAAAACATTCACAAACCTTACTTACAAGGGGAAAAAAATGAGGAGCAATAAGAATATTTCTCCTTGTTACGCATTCTCTGTGAGGCATAGCATTTTGATGTATTCACAGGTCTACCACTAATGGTAAATCTGGGAAAGCGTCAAATTGTATGGAGAGATGCATGGAAACATCCACGTTCCACCCATGGAACGCCTGCCTGGGGCAGAGTAACGCACGGCAACAATTTCCACTGCTTGAGTTACTTCACATATGTTAAATGTCATTCTATTTTTTGCATCGCCCTTGCTCCCCCTTGTGTGCTGCAAGAGCTACGTAAAATCATGATAAATATGTCCTAAAATACGTATGTTTTTTGTGGCAGTTGCAGGAGTCATTGCAGTATCTGGATGGAATGCCAAAAAGGTGCCTTTTACTTTTAAAAGATTGTGAAACAGCTTGCAACAGTCACCCAGATAAATGAAGTCATGCGAATGAAAGGTGTGGAAACTCTTGGGAGTAGAAGGTGTGCCCCCTGTATGTCGAATCAACAATATCAATGGAACTCTGCACACTTTTCTCCGGCTAACCAGTGGTAAATTTGTTGTGCTTTCCCTTCTATTCATGGTAAAATTGGTATACACTTGATTGTTCAATTTATTGTACTTATACATCCCTAGTAAATTGTACTACCTGTACCCAGGGACAGTACATTAAATGTGACAAGTGGGCTGCAGCACTTATTGTGCCACCCACTAAAGTAGCTCCTTACAATGAATATAGGTCAGAGCAACGCATGCTGGAACCATGCATGTCTCAACAACGCGGTTGGATCTACGACCATGTTGTTATCACTAATGCCTTTACCACGAATGCCTTAACAACAATTTTAGTTGTAAAGGCATGCTTGGTAAAGTCATGCGTGGAACAGCATGCATGGTTCCAGCATACGGCTCTCCTGGACCCCCACCCCACCCTACATCCTAAAGCTACCCCGGCCCCTACCCTGCCCCTAAAAACTAAAATTACCCCAACACCTACCCACCACCCCTAAAACTACTGTGACCCCCCACCCCACCCATAAAATCTAAAACTACCCAGACCACTCCCCACCCCTAAAGCTTAAACTACCCTGTCCCCATACCCCTAAAACTACCCCACCTGCCCCTAAAATCTAAAACTACCCTGACCCCCACCCCTCCCCTAAAACTACCCGACCCCCAACCCTGCCCCGAAAACCTAAAACTACCCAAACCTAAAGCTACCCCGATCCCCATCCCCACCCCTAAAACTGAAACTACCCCAACCCACACCTCTAAATCTATCCCGCCCCTGCCCCTAAAACGTAAAACTGCCCTGACCCCCCACCCCTAATAACTAAAATTAGCCTGATCCCCGCCCCTAAAACTACCCTGACCCTCCACCCCACCCCTAAAACCTAAAACTACCCAGCCCTGCCCCTAAAACCTAAAACTAGCCCAGGCCCCCACCCCGCCCCTAAAAACTACAATTACCCTGACCCCCACCCCTAAAAAACTAAAACTACCCGAACCCCCACCTGCCCTTAAAAACTAAAACCACACCCACCCCTGCCCCTAAAACTACCCCCAACCAAACTTACCTGACCACATCCTCTCCTGATCCTGAGTCTGTTTTTCTCTGCCTTAACCATGCATGTTCGTTGTTCAGGACACGCATGGTTAAGGCAGAGGAAAACAGAATCGTTGTTCACAAAAGCGTTGATCCACTTTCGTGGACAACATATCTCGTTGTTCCTGTTTTGTTGGTTAGGCTGTTTTCTGCTCTGAATAAAGGACGGAACAATGCATGCTGGAACCACGCATGCCTGAACAGCAGGGTCCAAACAACGACCGCGTTGTTACCACTAATGCCTTTACCACAAATGCCTAAAAAACTATTTTTCGTTGTAAAGGCATGCCTGGTAAAGGCATGCGTGGAACAGCATGCATGGTTCCAGTACGCGACCCCCCTGACCCTTCACCCCGCCCCTAAAACCTAAAACTACCCGGACCCTAAAAATTAAACTACCCCGGCTCCTTACTGCTGCTCTTAAAACTACCGCGAACACCCACTACCACAACCCCACCCCTAAAACCTAAAACTACCCCAACCCCCCACCCCACCCCTAAAACTTAAACTACGTCAACCCCCTACCCCTGCACCTATAACTACCCCGACTCCCACCCTGCCCCTAAAACCTAAAACTACCCTGACCCTCACCCCTCCCCTAAAAACTAAAATTAGCCTGACCCCCATCCCTGCCGCTAGATCTACAGTGACCCCCAACCTTCCCCTAAAACCTAAAACTACCTCGACCCCCCACCCCGCCCCTAAAACCTAAAACTACCCCGACCCCGCACCCCCATACCTAAAACTACCCCGATCCCCCACCCCTATTTCCTAAAACTAACCCCACCCCACCCCTAAAAACAAAAATTTCCATGACCCCCCACCCCTAAAGAACTAAAACTACTCTGACCCCCCACCCTTAAAAACTAAAGCTCCCCCATCCCTAAAACTACCCCCATCCCTACCCCAGCCCTACTTAGCTATCTGCGTCCTCTCCCCATCCTGAGTCTCTTTTCCTCTGCCTTAACCACGCATGTTTGTTATTCAGGACATGAGTGGTTAAGGCAGAAGAAAACAGAGTCATTGTTCATGAAAGCGTTGTTCCGCTTTTGTGGGCAACGGACCTCGTTGTTCCTGATTTGTTGTTTAGGCTGTTTAACCCTTAAAACATGTCTCAGGCCTGCCCATACCATCTGTAGTATAATTTTAATCTACCATTTTAACATAGCAAAATAAACCTTTTTGCCTGACCTAAACCTTTGTTTTTAATACTTTTAAGTCATGCCTAAGGTAGGCTCTAAAGGCTCATAGGGCAGGGGCCATAGTAGTTAAAAAGTAGCTATGTGTTCTTAAGTTTAAATGCCCCCGCAGTGAAAAACTCCCATAGACTAGCATTGGGTTACCTTATTAAACTTTATACATGAAATCTTCAGTTTGGAAGCATATAGAGAAATTCTTCTTGGTAATGTAACTTAACATCCTCTTTAATGGAAACCTCACATTTGAAGATACTAGTCTGAAAATGTCACTTTCAGAAAATTTATATTTTTCTGATTAAACCAAATGTGTCTTTCTGCCAGTGTCCTCTATCCTATGACTGATAATGCTTCTGTGGTGTGATGTGTGTTATTTACAGACAGGGGACAAAAGGACTTTGGGTGTGGGGAAGGGTGTTACTGTCCTGAGTAGCATGACCTTGGGGGTTATACACACCCTTTCCAGAGTTTCAAAGGATACCCTGGGGTCTGTGTTCACCCTCTTGCTGACTTCTGAAAATGCCTGCTCTGTCATTGGCAAATGAAGCTGACACCTGGGTCTTCCTGCCCTTTGTTACTTTAGACAGTTTGGAGCCAGACCCAGGGAAAGTGGCAAAACTAACCAGGATAGATTTAGGGGTAGGTAAAGAGAGGGACTCCCACAAACAGGCTGGCACTGAGTATAAACGTGGCACCCTCAGAACCTCTCATCAGAACACTACTGGACCTGTGGAAAATTCAGAAGAAAGACTGTCCTGCTGTCTGAAGAAGAGAGACTGCACCTACTTGCCTTGAACCCAGGATCTCTAGAAGTGACTCCATGGGTCAGTTGGCTGATCTCCTGTTTGAGCTACAGTGACACACCAAGCTTTCAGAGATCTTCTCTTCAATTGCCCAGCTACGTCCTCCAGCTGGTCTCTGCTGGAGTGAGTCCTCATCCTGCAGAGATGCCCCACCAGGTCCTGGCATCAAAGTGTACTCCTTCTTCAAAATGGCAAAAACTGAACAACAGGTTAAAGTCCAGTAGTTTTGATCTCTTTGTGACTGCTAGCAGACGTTTTGCGCCTGCATCTCCCGTCAGCACAAAGCTCGAAAGGCAACCTGCTATTCACACTAACAGTGACCACCCTCATCTCCCTTCAAAGTGAAGCTCCAGCAATGACCTGCTATTTGTGCCATCTTTGCAGCTATCACCAAAGTGAAGCCCCAGCTGAGGCTATGCACATTGATTTGGACTCAGAGGGAAGTTAAACTCCCTACTGGGTCGAACCTGGTCTCTGTATTTGACCTAAGCTCCATCGTGGCTGGCCCAGACTTGTGACTAAGACCCCGTCTAGCGTTACCAGTTAACTGTGAGAGGTGTTTTGTGCTTTTTGGCACTATTTCCACCTGGAATATTAAATATTCATTACTCTGGTTCTATTCATTATATTTGTGTGTTTTTGTTCTTTTTATTTGTTAAAATGTACCCTATTTTTATAAGTTGGTTGAGATGTTTCTTTTGTTGAGTTTTATTTTTATTACTGTTTGAGTATTGCATAAATACTTTACAAATTGCCTCTGCGTTAAGACTGACTGCTTTTATTCCAAACCATCAAAGGGTTCAGCAGATGTTTATTTAGTGACTTTGGTTAACCCTGACGAGGATTGTGATTATTACTTGAGTAGGGCTCTCACCCCTCTTAAGTAATAACCCAGTTATTAACACTCCCTATATGCACTTACCGCTCAATATGTTGATATTCAGTAGTACAATTGGAGCATAGTCCTTGAGACTGGCCTGCACTTCTAATTCATCAACAGCTCACCCACTCCACTTCATGCCCTGACCCTCCCTGTACATCCCTAGCACCCTTACTCTCACCATTGTTATCACTTGTACCTGATGCTGTCTCCCCTTTCACTATGCTTCTACACTATTCGATGTAAAACTCTATCGCCTAGAGTACTCTGTGATTTGTTTTGTACCGAGCTTCCAGCTATCTATAGATGCTTACACACACACACACACATATATATATAAGTTAAGATGTTAAGATACATTTTATGCCCTAGCTTTGGTCTGTCTAGAGTCTCAGATAGTTGAAGAGACAAACCAACACAATTTTACCACCTTAGACAATGATGAATGGTTGCTTGTGAAAGGAACCTTCAAGGTATGTGCTGCTTTTGGCTCAAAAGTTAGCTACATTTGTTGACATGTCTAAAGTAAACAGCTCATTAAGCACAGTAAAATACACAAAGCACATAACAAACATAACAAAACAAAATATAACAGCACATTACAAAAATAATTTAAAACTCAAAGAACTGCACTACAACACAACAAAATTGGACTGCAACAGTGTGGCAGAAATACACAGCAGCAAAAATCATAACTAAACATGTTACCACATCCAAAATCATCTTTACCTAATACAGAGTGAAAGGTGTTTTGAGCAAGGACTGCCTCAACTTATCGCCAATAGTGCTAGTCAAAAATGTTTTTGTGATATGGCCCAATCACTCACTGAAGAGTGGGCAAGAGCAATGTGTGTCACCATTTAGATTCTTTTTCGAAAAAGAAAATACTGAGCTGCAAATTCCAGCACTGCCAGCAGTTGAGCAACCTCCCCAAATGTAATAAAGTTCTAGTGATTTTTGAGCTTGCTCTTATTAAAGAGCAGCTCCACACCAACATAATACATTTTTCATTTTCAGAGCTGAGCAAAACAAGACTGTCTTTCCATTTTCTTCCACTTAAGAGGAGCAATTTAGCACTGTGCAAGTTACTGTATGCAGCAGACGCTGTTTATATAAGTATTTTAACGATGTTTCAGGCTGTGATAAAATACTATAGCTTAATGTACTGTAAACTCATCCAGCTGAAAATGATGAAAGCTAGTTTTGAATATGTGGTCTGGAAATGAGCACTTTGGGACTTGTTATTTTTGTACTCCAATTTGTGAACTCCCTCAATAGCTGATGACTGGGTGGCTTGTATACGGCATTCAAGATGAAGAGGTTAACATTTCGGGAACTATTTATACTTGCTGCAACATTAGCGAAAATATGTGATAACCACTTGCACTTGCTGTTGTTAACAAGGAAAAATAGCATCTTATTACATGGAATTTTCCCTGCTTACAGTTTTTGTTGCCTGAAAGTCAGAGGGACTCTAGTGACACCAGACTGTGGGGAATACTTATAATCCCCTAGCACCATGTTGCACCACATCAATGTCATTATTTTTTACATTAATGTGGCCCAATGAGGCTGAAATCCCTGTGCCGTGTTTACAGAGTGCTGCAATGCTTGCATTGTGCCACTCTGTATCCCTTTGCGCTATATTATGCCTGCACCAGGCATAATGTATGCAAAGGAGGGCCGAAATAATGGTGCAAGGAAATCTATGAGATTTTAACGTGTGCAGTGAGCAGACGCTAAAAGGCGGCTTCCATTCTTTATAATGGGCTCCTATGTACTCTGCAGGACTAGCGCCAACAGTTTGGCACTACTCCTGCAGTGTACATCAATAGAATCATATTGAATGTCGCTATTGTCCCCTATCATTACACATGGAGAGAGGAAGAGGGAGGAGGGGGGATAAATATGGAGGAACACTCCGTACTTAGCTCCCTATAATTCAAAATACACACGAAAGTACGGGGTTCTCTAAAAGCGGACGTCGCGGATATTAGCGTAGTCCTGGGTTGTATGTATTCCTATTTGGAAGGGTAAAGTCAGTGGAATGTCAGTTGGAAATTACCGAGTGGAACAGCGAGGGGTGGGAAGAAAGGGATTTCCTTTTACGGACTAGGTGGTCTCACACACTATATAGTGTCATGCTTCATCATTTGACCACCTAGACCCACCCAGGTAGGACAGTGCCACCTGGGCGGACTCAACCTCACTGTTAAAGGAACAGGAGGGAGTGCGTAAATAAACTTGTTTCTGGAAAGATCGGGATCCAGCTAATCTACTGAAAAACTAAAAACACCTAAGCAGACACCTGGAAAGAGCAACAAATTTAATGGTGGTGTCTGACTGGTGTAGTTAAAAAGGGGGGTTGGGACACCTCTGTGAGGACAAGGACTCACAGGGTCACCTAACTAATTACTAGCCAACATGTTTCTGCCCTCAAAAGTGAGCCAATGAAGGTCTCGGGGCATTCGTCAGGGCCTAGGATCCCTACGTCTCACGTTGGAGGAAAATACTCTATGGGGAAATCAAAGAGTGAGAAAATGAAAAATGAATGATCTACATTACCCAAGGAATTACCTTGAGGCGGCCTATGGGGAGAAAAACAATTAATTAGCACTCTGGTGGCACACAGCACTGCAAAACCAACCAACTACATACGTGTCAAGGGGATGCATTCATGCACGAAACAAATATGTTCAAAAAAGGTAAAATACATGCGTGGAGTGACTGAGTGGGTATATCTACACAAGTGGACAGTCCTATCACTGCAGGGAATTATAGTTCTTACCCTTTTCTTAGAGGCAGCTAGCCTCTGGTATCCAGGAGGGGGAGTGTCCCCTTATAGTCACACACTAAGGGATAGAGATGAACATAAAGACGAAGTGAGGAGAGGAACAGAAGTAGGCAGAATAGATACAGAGGGAGCATTAGGGGGGGGGAAAAGCAAGTTCCCATTAGGAACCCACTATTGCTGGTTGAAAAATACTGGTTAAGAGAAACCGAAGTGACTATAGACAAAAAAAGTAAGATTAAAAGCAATAAGGGCTTATCTGTGCTGCCTGTGATCCGGTATGCCACTCACTACATCAAAGGGGACGCTCGCCGTGCGCCTACTTCGTCCTCTCCTTGGACCGCTTGTGACAAGTGGCTGAGGGAGAACGGTCTATTTATGGCTGTAAGAAATTCCAGGTGCGCCCTGTTAGCGCGTAAATTGGAGTTCAATTGATGTTAATCACCGCCGTGGGGCTCTTTGCGTTACTAGCCTCGATATGATTGCCGTAATGGCGGGCGCACCGGCCAAGCCGGGGCGCCGGCATGAATGTGATCGAGTGCAAAGGCGGGCCTCTTTAGGTTGATGGCCTCGATGTGCTTTACCGCACCCGCGGGCGCCCCAGCTGTGCCGGGGCGCCGGCATGAATGCGGGCGAGTGCAAGGGTGGGGCCCGAGCCGGAAGATTCCGGCCCGAGCGCCACCAGCGGAAGGCTTGCGTTTCCAGTGGCCGCTGGGAAATGTAGTTCCCAGCGGTCCCGTAGCCCGAAGGGCCAAGAAAGAAAGAAAAAAAAGAGGAAAACGTGGGAAAGGATAAAGAAAAGGAAGGAGGGGGGGGGGAAAGAAGGGGGGACGAAAGAAAGGGAGGAGGGGAGAAGGGGGAACAAAACGGACGGGGGGGGTTGGGTGTTGTAGAAGAAATGTAACCGGGGGGGGGGGAGGAAAAGAGAGACAGAACGGGAAGAAAAAGGAAAAGAGAGGGAGGGAGGGGGTGACAACCAGGGGGGGGGCAGTAGAAGAAAGGGGGGGGAAAACAAAAGGGGGGGGGGAAAAAAGGGGAGAAAAATAAAATTAAAAATAATAATGATAAATAAAAATAAAGAGGCGAGAAAAAGAGAGGAGAGCGGGAGATGAAGGATTTTCTTTTTAGGGGGAAACGAAGAAGAGGGAAAGACATGGATATTGTAGAAGAAATGCAACCGGGGGGGGGGGAAGGGGAAGAAAAAGATAGAGCAGAAGCGGACGAAAGAGAGGACTCATAAATTAGTCAGGAGAAATCATTTATTAAGTGTGAACCAGGGGATCTCATCATTAAGACCATTGGTGTCCGTGTGTAATCTCCAGACCCAACGTTGTTCGGTCTGGAGCAATCTCTGTGTCATATTGGAGGACGATGGAGATAGTTGCTCAATGACCGTCCAGTGTAAGTCATCTGCCGAATGTTTTTTCCAGAAGGAAGTGGTTAGTCAATTTAGTAGCCTCTCGTTTACAACGGATCGTACTCCTATGTTCACAGATTCTTGTGGCGACCTTTCTAGATGTCATTCCCACGTATTTAAGGTTACAGGGGCATCTAATCAAATATATCACGTTTTTGCTGTTACAGTTGGTTAGGGATCTTTGAGCCCATGGAGTCTTAAGGTCTAGGTCTATTGTGGTTGGCTTTTTGGTGAAACAGCAGACACTGCAGTTGCCACATGGGTAGTGTCCTCTTGGTGGTGGGAGGCCCCATAGTGTGGTTTGTGTCGTTAGGGAATTGTTTTTTTTCTTCTTTGGGTCTTGTGTGGACAACCATGTCCCGTATGTTTGTGGCTCTTTTAAACGCATGTAGTGGCTGCTGAAAAGGTAAACCACCAGATATAAGGATTTTCCACTCATCTTTGATGATTTTCTGAATCTTATTGGATAGTGGGTTAAAGGTAGTCACACACACAATTTGTTCAGTGTCAGACGTCCTAGTGCGTGGTTGTAGTAGTTGGTCCCTATTATTATTCCCCGCTCTTTTGTATGCTCTCTTCACCAGATGTGTGGGATAATCCTTGGTTTGCAGCTTACTAACCAATTTCTCAGCGTGTTTGCGGTAGTCTGTGAGGGTGGAACAATTCCGTCGTAGACGTAAAAATTGACCAACAGGGAGATTCTCCCTCAGGGACCTTGGGTGGAAGCTTTTGAATTGGAGCAGGTTATTCCGATCTGTGGGTTTATAATAGACCTCTGTGGCTAGAGCCCCATTGCTTTCATAGATTGATAGGTCAAGAAATGCTAGTTGGTTGTCACCTATGGTCATGGTGAAGTTCAGGAAAGGGTTAGCTGTATTTAACCAATTTACAAAATTCATCGCCTCATCTCTAGTTCCTGTCCAGACCAATAGAATGTCATCTATATATCGTTTCCAGAGTTTAATCTGCTGGAAAAACGGGTTGTCATCGTGGTTGACTACCTGTCTCTCAAAGTGATCAACATAGAGACATGCCAAGCTAGGTGCGAAAGTGCTACCCATAGATGTAACCTGTATTTGCAGGAAAAAGTTATCCTCAAACTTGAAATAGTTCCTTGTGAGAGCCAAATGTGCCAAGTCAAGTATGAAGTCAGGCGGTGTACGTGACTCTCCTCTATTGGCTTCCAAAAGGTCGCTAATGACCTGCAGAGTGGCCTCCTGGGGAATGTTGGTGTATAGGGATTCTACATCCAGGGTGATCAACAGTTCTCTAGTTGTGTCAAAAGCCACAGAGTCTAATAAGACTAACACATCCGTCGTGTCTTTTAGGTAAGTAGGAATTCTTTTGACCAATGGCTGAAGGAAGAAATCCACAAATTGAGACAGGGGTTCTAGAACCGATCCGATCCCGGATACAATAGGTCTCCCTGGTGGGGGAATTTTCCCTTTATGCATTTTTGGGAGAATATAAAAATAGGGAATCCTAGGGTTAGCCTGTATCAGGAAGTCTGCCTCATGTCGAGTAATCCAGTCGTTCTCTATGCCCTTCATCACGAAAAAGGAAATTTCGTCTTGAATATCAGGTGTGGGGTCTCGAGATAAGCGTTTATAATGGTGGGTATTACCCAACAGACGTTCGCACTCATCTCTATACATTTTAAGTGGAGAAATTACCGTTGCTCCCCCTTTGTCTGCTGGTTTAATGATTATCATGGGGTCAGATGTCAGGCCTTTCAGAGCTGAAAGCTCGGCCGTACTCATATTCTGGTATGTTTTTTTGGTGGTCCCAGTAAGTGCGTTGACTTTTAGGGATACTGATTTCTCAAAAGCCAGGACCTCGGGGGGCATCTGTCCCGTGGTTGGGCAGAAAGTGGACTTTGGGCGTAGGCCAGTGTTTTTGTCTGAAGCCTCGTAATGTTTCTCCAAGAAGAACGTTTTCAAGCGCATCTTTCGAAACAAACCCGCTAGTTCTGTTCGGGTTTTAAATAAGTCAATTTTGGGCGTGGGGCACAAAGTTTAAGCCCTTGTTTAGTGCCTTAGTTTCAATTTCACTCAGAACCCGGTTACTCAGATTGATAATGTTATCTGTTTGATTATCCGTCAGGCTCGTTACAGTGTTTTGCTTGTCCCTGGGAGGGCTTCCCTTTGTGCAGTATTCTCTGGGGTGTCCTCTCTTGGCCTCCAATGTACCTCTTTCCTTTTTCCTTTTCCCCCTCCCGTTGCCTCTGTCTAAAAAAGGCTGCGGTGGCTCAGGAAAAGACCATTGTGCAGGGTGTTGGAAAAAGGGCGCCTGGTATTGAGGTGGGAGTCCATATTGGGAAGGCCAACCCCATTGTTGATTATGGTATGGAGGGCAGGGGGGTAACATAGGTGGGTGATTCCACCTTCCCCGGCGTTGCCCCACGTCGTCCACGGACGTTGCCGCAAATTATCTGATGATGAACTATCATTATCTGAACTGGTGTTACCACCAGATGAGGTGTCGGATATGTTGTTAGTTTTCGCTACATAATCCGATTTGGTATAAGGGTATATCTTCTCGTGGGAGAACCGATCGAGATCTTTTTGGAATTTAGAAATCTTTCGCTGAGTGAGATATTCCTTATGCTCGTTCATATTTTTGTTAACCTCCTCTAGTTTCTTTTTAAAGGAGAGAATGCTCATCCCTGATTTTAGGTTATTCTCACTCGTTTTTATCTGAATTAGGAGTGCCTCGGATAACCTTGTCGCTGTTTTTATGATCAGGATGAGCCAATCTCTAGTACACTTCCATGCTATCAAAGCCCAATCCTTTCTAAATTCTAGATCTTCAAGGAATATACGTGGGGCATTGGTGACCAACAGTCCATTTGGTGCTGTATTGCTCCGGAGGTATTCAGTCAGAACGGCCCCGTGGAGAATAGTTTTGACATGAGATCGTTTTAGTTCTACTAGTGTATCCCAGTCGCCCAACTGGGACAAACTCTTGGAGAGGGTGGTATCACCAAGAAGTGAGGGGGGCCGACAGAATGGCTGTCAGATCCTCATCACTGAAGGAGAGTCCTTCCGCCATACTGGGGAAGAAAGAG